>NW_028278957.1:0-262572 GCF_059751315.1 Micrasema longulum
CCGTGAGTCCGCAACACTAGCCACGGGATCACAACACGATTTTTTGTGCATTTATTATTACACCCGTTGAAAAGATCTATATGTGCCTCTCTGTGTATGTCTTCTTCTCATTATATTTGCTAATTGTAATCTTTTGCATTTTTAGTCATCTACATACCCTCTCGAAAAGGCAAAAGGCTTTTGATGATGGGAGGCTTTACATACAATTGCTTTAGTTCGTACAAGGCCAAGACGTGGTGGTCTTGCACTTCGAGGGCTAAAAATAGATGCCCAGTGACTATAGTTACTAAAGAAGATGTTTTCATCAGCATCAAAGGACAGCATAATCATCTGCCGCCCAAATACTATATTACCCCAAGCGGAGAATATGTCAAATTCTGAACTTGATCGGAAACCTTATTAGGGAGTGAGAAACTCATTTAGATTAAGCGACAAATTGGTTTAATGGGGGCCTTATTACAAATACGCGAATCAATTGACAAACTCTTCAGATGATCAAGACCATTCTTACAGAAAGTTATTCAAGTGACGAAATCGCCAGTTGATAAGGACACTTGAAACAAAACGTGATTTTAATGACAACCCAGTTGATCAGGGCCCTTATTACAAAGCGAGATGTTTTATTTCATTATTATGTACGAGCATTTAACAGAACTTTTTTGTTGGTACCCTTGACGTTTTTCAGGGTATTCTTTTGCTGTAATTTTGAACTCGTCAATTTGTTATGGCTTGAGTGTTTGAATGAACAAAGAGCGTCATAATTAAGACATTTCTTCGAATTTTTATCGTGAATTTTACAAATTTGTACATTAAGGTATGAATGTGTCTTATTCTATTGACTAATATTAAGAGTTTTGTCATTAAATATTTATTAATGTAGGTAAAGTATCTGATATAAAAAAAACTTATCTTTATTATTAAGATTATTTTTGTAAATATTTTAGACAATTAATTAAAAATTAAGCAGTTTAATAACTCAGAAATGCGGTGATTTTGTGTCATTTTTTCAATTGAAAAAATCACATAAACCAGCTAATGAAAAGTCACATCTCTGTGAAAATGTTTCTTCCTAATAAACATGTTTTGTTGATATTAAATTTGTATCCAAACCAAAATATACAAAAATTGAAATATTTAGACAGATTTCGAATATTCTCAAGCCTTTGCTGAGTTTTTTTTATCTTGTCACAAAGGTACCTCTTGTAGTAAAAAGTTCTGAAATTTGTAGCGATTTAGGTTTTGAGTCCTATAAATTCCTTCTTTTCCATATTGCTAAATAATATGGTATTGCAAGTCGGGAATAACGTTAAAAATATAATACATATGTTTAGAGCGGATTTTTACAATTTTAATCATATAACAATCAATCTTTTATTTATAATTTTCTGATTTAAAAATGAACACATACAAAACTACTCGGAGTTGGCATCACGTCATTCTGACGTCACACGTTATGATCGCCGACTGCGCTTGTCATCAACATTGCGTACAAGTTTGGCTCCAAAACGTCGTGCGTGCCGTTTGTCCCACAGGGCGCGAAACGTCTCGTTTTCGGGTAATTCAAAATATGCATGTTTTAAACATCTGCAGAAAATTTATCCGACGTGCACGAAAAAAATATTAATACTGTTACCATCGTAATTTATTGCAGCTTATTTAAAAATAAAAAAAATAAAAAAACGTGAAAAGACCCTATTGCTTAGTATCTGTTAACTTCGTCACATACTCAAAGATTTGTTAACTTTTGCAGTGTTTTTCATACCATCTCACAAAGGCAGGAACCTCTTGGTAGCGAAAGGCTTTCAGTACCGGATAAACCGTCAGTCTGGAGATAGAATTTCGTGGTGTTGTTCCTTAAAACAACAAGGGTGTACTGCAGTCCTGACTACATATAAGAACATCCCTATTTCTTTCAAGAATAACCACAACCATGAAAAGCCGCAGTATCACGTCACGTCTTCTGGTAAATTCGTCAAGATTAAGTAACACAGCGATGATGTATAATACATAGGGTCGAAGCACCAATGAATGACCGTTTAAGGTTCAGCTTGCAGTGAAATCTACATTAAAGGTATAAATTTAATTATTTAAGCGTACAAAATAAAAGAATACAATAAAAAACACATTAATTTTTCTAAGTACTTTGACTTTTTTATTGAAATATAAGTATTATGTATATAATTAATATTACTCTAAAAAAAAAGCAGAATCACCAGTGAATGACCACTACTACCCCAGTAAAAAAAAAAACTCAGATTTAGTTACATCATAACATTATAAAACACCCTTACACATTAGAATATGGATAAATTCAAAGAATTGCATAAGAAATAGCATAAAATAAAACACTAACCACACCTTTCCTTATAAAAAAAACACTATTAATCTCAGAACAATAATAGGAAGACGCACTTTTTGACTTTGACTTTGACACACCTTTTGACAACTCACAGTTCAAAACTGATAGTTTAGTTTCTTACTAAAAGATATGTCCGCTTTTGTCATAGTTTTTTGACTGGACACATGTAGCAATTCTTATTATATTGTGTTTTACCAACCACTGGGGGGTGGTCATTTACTGGTGCTTTGACCCTACATGCTTAGTTTCCAGAAATATGTTTTTCGAATATGATTTCGAATAGGTAGCTCTTATCTCCATAAAAAGGTATTAATGTTATTTTTGAAAACAGAGCATATACATGTTTTTGCATATTTATAATTTAAATATCTTCTTTGTCAAAAACAAACTAAATTTAATTAAAACCCCTAAACGTATTTTTCAATGAGGAATACGTAATTGATACGCTTTGTTTATATGGTTTCAAATCATCCGTCGATGGGAGGAGTGCTTTCCTGAAACTATAGTTGTGTTTTTAAAAATATAATAAATTAATATGTGTTGACTAAAAACAAAGTTTTTCATTACCTAGTATCTTGCTATTTAATTATTTATAATATTATTTCATTATCACACCTGTTGAAAAGATATGTCTGTGTCTTTTCTAATTATATTATGTAGTGGGGGTGCTATAGTAATAAGACATGCTATAGTCATTGGACATTCCAAACCTAATAATCAAAAATAAGTAAACGTAAGAGTTGATAACTTTTTTGTTTTTTTTTCTTAAAATGATTTATTTTTGACCATTAGATTTAGAATGTACAATTGCTGTAGCATGTTCAATTACTACAGCACCCACAGTAGTAATATTCTTAATTAATTTAAGTGGTCTTGTGACAACGTTATGTAATTGTTTAAATTAGTATTTGATTAAAAAGGTTTAATCGTACAGTCAAATGTTCGCATTGTCGTCATGTCCTGAAAGGGCTTAAGCTAGTCTCTTATTTCTCTATAAAATAATGAACTATATAGGTGCCCACGATATTAACCTATATGTTTCTTATTGTAGCTGTAGAAAATTTCAGAACCACTATCGGGTTTATTTCTCCTCTACTCTTGATGCTTAGGTTGCAAAAAAAAATCCAGGATGGTCATATTTCAACAGCAAAAAAGAAGCAATTGGTTTTTTCTCCCTCTTTTCATATCTGGATTTTACATCATTATCTACACTACATACTTATTTTTTTTCAATCATCAATAATTTAATAATTATGGATTATTTTTTAGCTACGTGGGACCTACGTCCTGTGTTATGCTGGAATAAAGTCAAATAAATACGTCAATTTATTAAAAAAAATAAAAATATTTTTACTATGAATAAAACATACAGTAGATATTATATTCCTAGGAGTTATCAAAAAAACTCAATTGGGACCGTGCATAAAAAAAACATTTTTGTGACAATACATAATATCATACATCCGAAATCTTTATGCTGTTTATTTATTTTATTCACAGAACAATCCAACTACAAAGTGTCCAGAACATAGCGAAATCCTTCACTTACGAAACAGTATTAACAGTAATGAAAGTGTCAAAAATAACTTAAATTTATTGTTTTTGATGTGCTGAGTTATATTGCACAAAACCAAAGTGTATTTTTGATACACAGCAATTGGTCAAAAAACCAAACCAACTTAGAAAAATGATAATCAAAACCAAAAACAATGAAATAACAACACAAAAAAATGTTTTCCGTCTTTGTTGCAATAAATTTAAATAAAAACACAAATATTCAGGACAATTTATGTTGGCGGACGTAGGACAATACATGATAAGATGTAATTACACAAGGAGAGGTAATTACACCTTATGGAGAGCTTCTTTGGAAAGTTAAAAACAAAGCTAAAGAGATAAACTACAAATTTATCTGGTTCAAAAATGGACAAATTCTTCTGAAAAAAGATACAAGATCTAAAACAATCAGAATATAACATGAAGATGATCTTATGCGTCTAAAAAAAATATTAGAAAAATATGTGTATTTATGTTCATTTGTAAATACGTAAGTATTATCAAATCGAATTTTCACACAAATCCACAACTACGAGGAAATGTTTGTACCGTCATTATGTCTAAGAAAGGACTTTAATTTTTGTCATCTTTCTTCATAAAATATGTGAACTCTACAGATATTCATGATATCCTTGCTCAAATTAACCTAAATATTCCTCACCATAGCTGTTCAAAATTGTAGAACTACCTTCGCCGATGCTTCTATTGCACAATAACATTACCTGAGTATTAATGTATTTTAATAGCAAAACAAGTAGTACTCAAGAAGCAAGTAGTTCTTTATCTTAATTTGTATACCTAGATTTAACATTATAATCTACATCTACACGTTATTTACATGGATCATTTTATGCTTCATTTCAACTCACTTATTTTTAATTTAAATTATTCTTATAAATATTTACTTATTTATTTTACAGAAACAAACAGTCGACAATGATATAATAACATAAAAAAGATACTGTTTAAAGACAGACCAGCGAAGTTTCTAAATAAAAATCATACATATTAAATTGTGGTACAACAAAAGGGTGTGTTTGTGTGTATTTGTAGGAGAGTAAGTGTAGAAGTGTGTTTGTGTGGGAGTAAGTGTTCAGTTGTGTGTAAGCGTGGGCATCATTAAATAGCAAGTAGGAGCGTATCGCAGCCAGAAAGAATAAATCTTAATTTATTTTAAAGTAAATTAAGGGGCATGTAAAATATATCAATAGATGAAAAAAAGCATTATAGTTTGAGCAAGAACGATAGAGAAAAGGGTGTTGTGAATAAATACTCATTTCTTGTCACGCGAAAGGGGACATTAAGATTAATTTTGGAGAGTAGGTTAAAGGAGTCTACTTTATTATTTAATAATTTATATAAATAGTATAGTTCAGACGTAGTGCGTCTATTTTCAAGGGTAAAAAATCCATTTTGTTTAGCATATTGGCTGTAAGTGCAAAGCGTTTTATTGTTTTTATAATCTAGGTATTTAAAAAAATTTCGTTAAACATTTTCAATCCTTTCGATGTTTGTTATGTATTGTGGGCTCCATACAACGGATGCGAACTCCAAGTTACTGCGTATAAAAGTGTTGTTTGAAGTTTTCAATGTATTTGGTTTTTTAAAGGGTTTGGAAATTCTTAAAATGAAGCCCAGCATTTGGTAAGCTTTTTCAATAGAATTTTTAAATTTGTTTCAACAGAGAGGGAAAAAGTTTTCGAGAAGGGAATATGGAAGTCTAGGCATTTACAGGGCTTATGACCTGTCATTGGCTGGTTTAAGTGGCCACTTTACACACTGTGTAACATTCACCATTCTGCCCATGTTTGAACATCCACATTTCCTCAACTCTTCCATCTGTTGACTTTTGTGAAGTGAAAGAGCTGAAACCTTTATCACGTGGGTGAGATTCATCCGGCTGAACCAAATCACCTACTATGGAAACATTCACATTCATGTGAACATTCACAATGTTACACAGTGTGTAAAGTGGCCACTTAAACCAGCCAATGACAGGTCATAAGCCCTGTAAATGCCTAGACTTCCATATTCCCCTCTCGAAAACTTTTTCCCTCTCTGTTGAAATAAATTTAAATATGAACAACTCCCTAGGGAGGAAATCCAGCCAGTCTGCAAGCATTTGGACATAATCAAACATTGTTTTTTCAATAGAATTTATTTGAGACCCAAACAGCAATCTACTATCAAGAATAACTCTAATATCGCTACACCGGGATATGGAATTATCTTTGATCGTATAATTGTGCTTTAAAAAAATTTACGTTTAGTAAATGTCATTAAATAACATTTTGAGGTATTAATGTACAACATTATTTTTTGGTATGTGTATTTTTTGTACATACACAAATCTGGATTTCTCCCGAGGGGGAGTAGGTATATATTATAACCCAGCCAATGACAGGTCATAAGCCCTGTAAACGCTCGAATATCCATAATCCTGAATTTGAAAAAATTCTACCTCATCTCTGTAGGGATATTAATAAAAAAAATAAAAAAATATTAATGTACAATTGATTTTTATTACAGTAATCAATTAGACGATCAAGATCTTCATGAATTATTCCATAATGCAATATATCGTTGACATTGGCAAAGATCTTTTCATCATCAGCAAAAAGTAGAAATTAAGACTATTTAAAGCACTGATTTATATCATTAATATAGAGAAAATACAATGGGAGCTAAATGGGAACCCTGCGGAACACCAGAGCTGCAGTATTTGAAATTAGATAAGACACCGTTTATAGCTACTGCCTGGGATCTATTTGTTACGTAAGAATTTAACCATATATAGATTGTGTTCCAGCTTCGTTCTTTGTTATATTAGAACAAAATAAAATAAATACCCAAAATGCTAATGCTGTTAATTTAATATATATCTTCAATTTATAACGACACTTTGGGGTTTTTTTAAATTGTTGATTGGTAAAAAAAATGTGAGCACCTCAAAATCTATTTTTTTGTAAAACTGAATTTTTAGAATGTTCACTCATTATATTTGTCTGATTTTAATATTTTGCATTTTTAGTCACCTACATTCCTTCTCAAAAAGGCAAACGGCTTTTGATGATGGGCGGATTCACATACAATTACTTTAGTTTATACAAAACCAAGGTGTGGTGGTCTTGTACTTCAAAGACGAAAAATAGATGCCCAGTGACTATAGTCACTAATGAAGATGTTTTCATTAGCATCAAAGGACAGCATAATCATCTGCCGCCTAAATACCATATCACGCCAAGCGGAGAATATGTCAAATTCTGAAGTTGATCGGAAACCTTTTGAGAAACTCGTCAGTTGATGAGAGCCCTAACTGAAAAGGGTATCTTATATTATTTGTGAGAGCCCTAATTAAGGATGGTGACTTAAGTGGCAAACACATCAGTTAAATAGAGCCCTGACAAACTCTTCAAATGATTAAGGCCAGAACGTGATTTAAGTGACAAAATCGCTCAAGGACACTTCATACGGAACGTGATTTCAATGACAATCAGTGGAAAGTTAACAGCTAAGTTTAATTTTATCTATAAAGATAATTTAAGTTTTATGTATGATAAATCATGTTACCGACGAAAATACTTTAAATTTTCACACAAATATACACATTTTTTCACGTAAATTTCGATTTTTCTTTATAGGCAGTCAAAGATACATCTGTTAACTTCCCATTGTAATCGAGCCCCAGAGCCCCGATACAATGGGAAGTAAACATTTATCTTCAATTTTATCAACAAAGTAAAATTCAGTTTTCTGTTTTAAAAGCAGAATATGCATACATTTTTTTCTTCTGAACATGTTCAATCGAAGGTTACCGACGAAAATACTTTAAATGTTCATGCAAATATACTAATTTTCGTATACACACATCATTTTTTTAATAAATAATCGAAGATAACTCTGTTAACTTCAGAAGGTAACAAAGTTATCTTTAATTTTTCCTAAACTAAAATCAAATATTCTGTATAAACAATTGAAAAAAAATATAAAACATTTATCATGTAAAAAATAAGGTTCTCATTTTTTTTTCAGGTTTATGGCATTTTTTATTTGAACTGAAACATACATCATTGGAAAGATTAATTTCTTAACTATTTTTCAACATAATCACCAAATTTTTAACGCATTTTTGTTGACGACTAATCCATTTTTGGAATCCAGCTTCAAAGAAGTCCGCCGCCAGTCCGTGGAGGAATTTGGTGACAATTTTTGGTTGGTTGGATGATATTGCTTGTACCAAAAAATCGCAAAAGTATATTTTTTTGCAAAAACATTTAAAATAAAATAAATAAATAATAATATCACTATAATAATTTCAGTGCGTTACCTGCCCACTCTCAAAGGGAACAAACTGCTGATGGCGAACGGCTACACATACACTTCCACCCGGTTTATCACCAATAAGGGATTAACCAGATGGGTTTGTTCATCCAAAACATCTAAATGCAAGTGTCCAGCTACTGCTTTCACATCTGGGGACATGTTCTCCTGGTGCAGATATGTCCATAACCACGAACCGCCAAAATTCCACATCACCAAAAACGGCGACTATATTAGATTGAAGTGAAGTGTTTTCATCTCCTTATCCGCATCTGGTGATAATTATATGACATAATACTTTTCAATTTAATTTTTTAGTTTTTCACATTATATTGAAGTGTTTATACTATTTTTAATATGTATATTTTTAAGGTAAAAGGCTCTGCGTGCCGTGTATATAAATAAATAAATGGAGGATTTTCACGAAACTGCTGCGTGGCATTGCATAGATTTATATAAATCGTGTTGTCAAGATGTTATCCTCAATCATTGTTATTTTTGTATTCTTGAATAATATGTATGCTTCCACTTTCCATTATGTTGTATCCCAACTCAACACAGGACTTTTAGCCGCATGGAGTAGGGATACTTTTTTTTTGTATAATAATATGAACCTTTGTGTAAATGAATAAATACATTTATGATTCTATAAAAACTAAAGTTCCGAGGACAACCAGGATGCTTTAGTAAAAATGATTTATGTAAACGCTGGCGAAAATTCAATTTACGGTATAATTATTTAAAAAAATTAACTCATAATAATTGAGGGCATTGGAAGCAAAGATAGCGACCTCCAAAAAAATATTTTTTTGGTTATGTCATTCTGTAGTTTGTCAACATTATTTTTATAAAAATCATGAGTTGAGTTGCAAATGTAGTTAAAAATCATACTTCTGATGGTTCGAGAATAGTGTTTGGAAGCATAGAAATATCCATCAGCCATTTTATTCTACCAATGACAGGCTTGAGATTTAAATTTTCAAAATGGCCGTGCCATACAAATATTAAGAATTTTTTTTGAATTCGTGTTTCTATTAAAGCTAATTTATTAGTACCTTAAAGTTTAAGCTCAGTGAAAATAACATTACTTACATGAAGACTCTCTTTTGCATTAGTGTAGCAGTTTTTGTTATTTTTCTCGAAAACACCAAAACGGGAGTTTGCTATCTTTGCTTCCAATCCCCTTAACTTTTTAACCGATAACCATATTTTTCCTCATAATAAAAAAAATATTTTCGATACCTGTTCTTTCATTTTGCTTCCGAAAACCGTCATTTATTGCACTATAATTCCAAAAATTGGCATAACGCAAATACTGATTCTAAATCTATATCCATCAATTAGAATCGTCTCTAATTTTATCAGACTGAGGCTTAGCCAGTGTATTGTGAATAAACATTGGTTTAAAATGAAGATTGTGGAGAGTCCTCGGTGTGAGTGCGGGCTCGGCGAGGAACGCATAGACCACGCGTTGTCCGGGCGCCCCCCCACCCGGGATGCATATCCTTTGTCCACTAAACTGAACCATCGCCTTCCCTTAAATTCATCTCATGTCTCAGTAGTATTGCACTTGTCCAAATTCATTGTTTTAAATGATATAATATTTTTATACATTTAATTTTTATAAACGACAAATTGAAATCTAAATAACTCACTAGGGAGGAAATCCAGTCTGTTTCTTAACATTTGGACATACTCAAAACATTGTTGTCCTCATATCTTAATTATCTGATAAATAGAGATAAGATCACCTAATTTTGCTTCTTGTAACTCCAAGAACTATACAATGTTATGAAATAGCATTGTACTAACGTTACTACCGGATGTGACGTCCGTTTTCTTATTTCTTCATTCGTTAAAATGTCACGATAACTTATCAAAACCTTACTACTAATATTTTAGTCTCTAAATCTTTGCAAACGTAACTAAAATTGACGACTTAATTACGTTGAGATTTTTTTTAATAGAAGTAAAAGACAAGCTAAACTAAAATCCTCAAATTTGGTATACACAGTGACCAGTTTCATTGCTTTCGTGACATCTTCGAGACTAATGAAACCGGTTATCGGTCTCTCGTCTTTTATCTCGATAATAAAAATCAATTGTACATTAATACCTCAAAATGTTATTCAATGAAATTAACCAAAAGTACATTTTTTTTTACGCACGATCAAAGATAATTCCATATCACGGTGTAGCGAGATTAGAGACTTAGGAGTTATTCTTGATAAAAGATTGCTGTTTGGGTCTCGCATAAATTCTATTGTTGAAAAAGCTTACCAAATGCTGGGCTTCATTTTAAGAACTTCTAAACCTTTTAAAAAACCAAATACATTAAAAACTTTATACAACACTTTTACGCAGTAATTTGGAGTTTGCATCTGTTGCGTGGAGCCCACAATACATAACAAACATAGAAAGGATTGAAAATGTTTAACGAAAATTTTTTAAATTAGACTTTTAACCCTTGAAAATAGACGCACTGTATCTGAATTATGCTTTTTACATAAATTATTAAATAATAAAGTAGACTCTTTTAACCCACTCTCCAAAATTTAACTCAATGTTCCCTTTCGCGTGACAAGAAATAAGTATTTGTTCTATCTGCCAGTATGTAGCACTAACTATGCACAACACTTTTTTCTCTATCGTTCTTGCTCTAACTATAATGCTTTTTTTTATCTATAGATATATTTTACATGGCCCTTAATTTATTTAAAAATAAATAAAGACTCCTTATTTCTGGCTGCGATACGATTCCACTTACTATTTAATGATGCTCACACTTACACACACCTGAACACTTACACCTACACTAATACACATAAACATACGTCTACACTTACTCTCATATAAATACACATAAA
The DNA here is from genome assembly GCF_059751315.1 of Micrasema longulum. Taxonomy (NCBI): domain Eukaryota; kingdom Metazoa; phylum Arthropoda; class Insecta; order Trichoptera; family Brachycentridae; genus Micrasema; species Micrasema longulum. Next base: position 11,104 of record NW_028278957.1, read on the forward strand.
CACACCCTTTTGTTATAACACAATTTAATAATATGTATGATTCTTATTTAGAAACTTTTCTGGTCTGTCCTTAAACTTTTTTTTTTAATGTTACTATATCATTGTCGACTGTTTGTTTCTTTAAAATAAATAAATAAATAATAAATTACGATGAACTTTCACAAAGAAGTTTGTTGTTGACTTTTGTAAAGTAAAAACGCCACGTGATAAAGGTTTCAGCTCTTTTACTTCACAAAAGTCAACAGATGGAAGAGTTGAGGAATTGTGGATGTTCAAACATGGACAGAATGGTGAATGTTACACAGTGTGTAAAATGGCCACTTAAATCAGCCCATGAGAGGTCATAAGCCCTTTAAATGCCTAGACTTCCATATTACCTTCTCAAAAATGTTTTCCCTCTCTGTTGGAATAAATTTAAATGTTCATTATTGTTCATTGTGATCGCTCAAATGCTCGGAATGTTTTCAAGCACGTCGATACTACTGAACATTTCATTCAATGTGACTCCAGTGGTTTATCCTTTGAGGTACAGAATTATTTGATAACTAATAATAATAATTCCTATATTTGAGTTTGTTTCATATAAATCCAATTTTTATATTTGTTAGTTTTTTTTTATACTTATTCATTTATTTATTAATTTACACGCCCTAAGGGCTTTTATATTCATTAGAAATACATTCAAGTCCAGCAGTGAAACATAAGTATGTATATTTAGTTAAAATTAAAGATAACATAAGAAAAACTAAAAGATAAAATAATAAGTAAAAATATAGAAATGTACCAACATAGGTATATGGGTATATAGAAAGATATTTAGTATATTTACATATAAAAACATATAAACTTACATACACATGCACATGGATACATACATTACAACCATACACACACATACATACATACATGCATGAATATGTATATATTGATGTAAAATTTGTTATTTTCAATGTTGTTCTTGTTTTGTATAATATATAATATTATTTGTTGCGCTACGTTGTATAAATGCATTATTCATTCCAACTAAGCGCAGAACTTTGGTTTTATGATGTTGGGACTTATGTCTTAATAATAATTGTAAACTCAATTAAAGTAGCAAAAAATCAATTTATCTCATTCATAATATTGATAATAATTTCAGTGCGTTTCCTGCCCACTCCCAAAGGAAACAAACTACTGATGGTGAACGGCTTCACATACACTTCCACCCAGAGTATCAACAGTAAGGGCATGACCAGATGGGTTTGTTCATCCAAAAAGTCCAAATGCAAGTGTCCAGCCTCGGCCTTTACGTTCGGGGATACGGTCTCCGAGTGTAGACATGTCCACAACCACGAACCGCCAAAATTTCATGTTACCAAAAATGGCGACCTAATTAGGTTGAGATGAAAAGTGTGACGTAATTTATTACAATTAAAAACATGAGTGTATAAAAGTTTTGGGTGGAAAAAACAAAAAGCAGCGATATAATTATTTATACCATAACACCTTCATTCATTCTCCTTTAAAATCGTTTTTCTGTTACTTTTAATATGGCGTAGTTGGCTTAATGTGAAGGGCTATACATAAAACCTTTATCTATATAAAAAAAGTAAATATTTTTAAAAATAAAACATCGCCTTCATTCACGTACGTCATCAATTTTAAAACAACATTATGAGTGTATACGAATCTTTAACGACGTAACCGAAAATACAACGTCATTGACTTTATTTAAAAAGTACAAGTAATTTAAGTTCAGCTTATTTTATGCTCAAAGTAGATTCTTTATTCAATTCTTTATTTAATTCAATTCAATTCAATTTATTTGTTTTGAATAATACATACATTACAAACTTAAATTTAATACGTAGGTACATATTATAAAAAGACAAAAAATACATAAAGAGACTTTTGTCCAAATAGTAGGAGAATCCTGCTCCGGAAAACCCCTTCGGATACATGGAACAGATCAACATCCAGATCGATGTTGTTCAGCATAGCGGTAGCCCTTCCAACAGGCATAACCATCGGCAAGTTGGTCCTATATATTGGAATATGAAACAATCTATGCTGACGCTGTCTCAGGTAATTATCAGGAACATACAAACAATTCTCATCATAATCTTAGAATTATCGATCATACCGCGCAAAAATCGATAAAAATGTCTAGTCAAATACACATTCCTTCTAGTCTCTAAACTGTTGAAGCCAAGCATACCTTGGAGAAACTCGGTCGGGAAGAGCCAAGGATAATAACCGCACTCTCATGTAGAGATATTTAAGAATTATTTTTCCTATTTTTATCCTTATTTTTATTAAGAAAATAATAATGGAGTGTTCTCGGGGCCCCAAAAAAAACAAAATACTTGAGTTCTTATTATTGACTCAAATATTTAAGTTTTCAGACTATTTCCTAAAAGTCGTAAATAACTTGTGCTGGAAAAATGTAAATCGAGTTGCAGTAAAATGGGATTTGAGCCTCAGACCTTTGGCCCGTGAGTCCACAATGCTACCATGGCGAATTTTAATACCGACATGTCGATACGTGTTTTAATTACGTCATCTCAGACGTCATACGATCGAATTCAAGCGGTAGGTGGCGCTGAAACTTTACCCCGCGTTTAATGCTAAATTAAAATTAAAGTATTTCTCCATCCTATTTTAAATAGGCTTCTGTTATGAAAAGCAGTCTCTTCATAACGATTAAAAGTTAAAATAAATCGCAATTTATGGAAAAAGTTCTGGCTTGAACATGATTTTTATATGATATTTGACAGTTTCTAGACGGTATGGTTAACTTTTCGTCTATTTCTATCTACTTTGTTATTACAAAGCCGGCATATCGAGAGCCCGGCATTTTGCTCATCGCGCGAGTATCGACGTAAGTATTTATTTTCGGCCTCGTTTAAAAAAAAATGTCTCTGGGAATAAACTTTATTCCATAATATTACTTCCTAGATAAAAAAATTAAGACATCGTCAAACTAGTTTGTCAAACTTCTCTAGGGAAGATCAAGAAAACCATAAAATTTCTTCTTGGTTAGAAGAAGATTCTGATGATGACATTGTTTTAGACAGTAAACACTGTGTTTTGTGAAAACTAAAATTTTGCTGTCTTACATACCAAATTAGAAGATGAAGAAGGTAGTTCTCATGATGTCTTCACTTCACGAAGATGATGATAATATTGACCAACAATTTAGAACTGACTCAAAACCTGAGGTTATATCATTTTATAATTTAACTAAATGGGGAGTGGATACTGTTGACCAAATAAAGGAGGACTGTAATGTTGGAAGAATTACCCGCAGATGGCCAATTAGAATAATCTTTTCAATGTTGAATATAGCCAAAAACGGCCAAATTGTATATAAGGCAAAAAGTTAAGTTGTTTCTCGTAGACAATTGTTACTAATAGGTTTACCACTTAACTTGTAAAACCCCATATGAAATGACGATTTACGATGTCAAAAAATTACCTTTTTAGGTTTAAGACAAACAATGGAACGATTCGTACCATATTCTGATGATATAGCAGAGACTGCGGTGAACGGAATATGTTCAATTTGTCCAAGAAAGAAGAACAGGCGTTCAAAAAAAGCGTGTTTTTCATGCAAAAAAATACTTTGCACTGAACACGTAACATACATGTGCCCTGCATGTTTTGGAGGATGCACTAGTAATGCTCTGATGGAAGACTAATTAATTTATTTCTAATAAGTACTTCAAGTATATTACAATATTGTTTCTGTGTTACCAAAGAAAAGTCTAAAAAAATGTTGTTTGTTTTTTGTCCTCAGAGATACATCAGGGTATCGTTTATTTTGCAATGTAGTGCATTTAGCTCAAAACATTTTTATTAATTTTACTTCCCCCTGTAATCGAAATTATTTGTAACTCGTAATAAAACGTCTGTAAAGACGCGTGAGCATTTTCCTCGCACTCGCGTATCCGTGTATTTTTTTATCTCCGACTACTGGAGGGTTAAAAATTTAAATAAATCGTAATTAAAGTAAAATTTGCTCGGTGGAACAAATTTTTTGTCACTTTCAATGCGTTGATATATGTACCGTGGGGTACTTGAGTCCTCAGTACATATTGATGTACCTACACAAAACTTGAAGATAGAGGGTCGGTTGCGTATCTTCGTTTTCGCTCGGGAGAATTTATTTTCAACTATACCGTAATGGTGAAGGTATGGCTTCCGTATCTCCCGATTGTAATGGCCTCCCTGGGCTGGTATTCCAAACGCCCTCGCGGCCGTAGAAAATCCATTTATGTCGCGTATTTACGTACAGACTACCCGAGATAAAGTGTTCAGAATAGCGCCCTTCGTTAGGTTAGTATCTATCTAACATGGCCCAACCTGTTCTAAGATGGAGATTACTGAGACTATTTGCTTTTACTTTATGTGTACATGCACTCGGACTTGATAGTTATCAAACGAGTTTGATTTCTTTTTTTCTCTCGCAATATAATTCTTAAACTTTTCTTTATGGTTAAAAATGTTTTTTTTTTGCTTTTTCATATTTATGTGTATATTTCGTTAATACTTTTGTTTGCTTTTGTGTATTAACCTACTTGTTATTATTGTTATAGTTATTAAATTTTATAATTTTTTGTTATGTATTTACATGTGTTTTCAATAAATCCTTAAAACTTCTTGGATTTATTAACAGAAGCACAGCTGACTTCAAAAATATCAACACCCTTAAAACTCTATTATTCTCTCTCTCGATTTTTAAAAAAGAGGCTGGAGGTTGGGCTTATCCAGAGACCCATATACGTATACTGAGTTAGAAACCACCTTGAATATATCTTTTCTTCAAGACCGTCGAAATAAATCCGACCTTATAGTCCTATTTAAAATTCTCAACTCACTCTTCGATGCGCCTGAACTACTGAGCTCAATAAAATTAAATATCCCAACTAGAAACCTCAGACAAAACTTACTCTTTCATACCGATAACCATAGTAATAACTATGGTTTTCATTCCCCTATGCCCAGAATTCTTAAGTCTGCCAACAAACATACCAGTCTTGATTTCTTTGATAAAAAGTTGTCTTCTTTCAAACGATCAACTGAATCAAATTCAATTATAAACACCTGTCTCCCGCTTCCACTCTCACAAAGTCTACTATAAACCATTGAGTCTTTCTACTTTTTTTATAATACTTTTTCATGTATAAATGTGTCCATAAAAATGCCAATTGGGCGTATATATATATATATATAAATAAATAAATATATTTTTTTTTCTTATTTATGTTCAATATATGTTAAAGGCAATTTATGCCGTTTATGTAAAAATAAACAAATAAATAAAAGTTGATATTGTATAATTCTTATGTTTTTTCACATTTCGTATGTTTTTTATTGTCCTATATAAAATTTGATTTAAGGTATTCGTTCTTAATACTAGTCTGACATTTTCCGTTTCTCCGGTATGACGTTATATCAGTGTTTTTTAGAGATAATAGTTTTGTGCAAAAATATCACGGTATTTTAACAATCGATCTTCCAACAGGCAGAACAAACAGAAAGTCTTTTTTGTAAGTATCAAGTATATGCCGATTCAATAAAAAAGTTAATTTTTTATTGTTACAGTCTTATTGATTTATTTTTCACTTTATATACATATAAAATATATATACATATAAGGGCGGGCATATTGCCTTAAGGCAATTTCTTCTTACCTACCCAAACCGTTCAGTTTGAGAAAATTATAAATACATGGACATATTGAATCTTACAATTTTATACAAAAATTAAAAACGAAGATTAACAAATTTTTTTTTTTTTTTTAATTAACACTACTATGAAGAGAGGAGAGGGGATGGGAAGGAAAGAAGAAGGATAAATGAACAATTTAAAGAGTGACATTTCAATCTTGACTTAAATGTAAATAAAGAAGGGGCGTCTCTAACATTAGCGTGTAGATTATTCCACAATCGAGCGGCTACTACTGTGAAAGAGGAGACAAGAAAATTAGAGCGATGACAGGGTATTAAAAGGGTTCTCTCGATACTAGAACGAAGATATAGTCCGTGTTGTGAAAGAGGTTGGAAGAGCTCTCTCAGATAAACAGGCGAAGTGGGATTATTTAAAATATTGTGAAGAAGTAATAGAATGTGAATGTTTCTTCTATGCCTGATACTGAGCCAGTGTAGTTGCGTGCGATACTCGGTTATGTGGTCAAATTCTTACAATGTGAATGTGAATGTTTCTTCTATGCCTAATACTGAGCCAGTGTAGTTGCGTGCGATACTCGGTTATGTGGTCAAATTCTTACTTGGTGTTTGTTTTGCAGCTCATTATGTTCCATCGCAAAAAGGAAAACAGCTGCTCGTGTTGAATGGCAACAAGTATTTCTTAAATAGAAAGACCCCCAACCAGAAAACATGGTGGAAGTGTGCCTATTTTAATAAAATAAAATGCGAAGCGATCGCAGTCACTTTTGATGACACGATAATTTCTAGCAGAGGGGTACATAATCATGAACGACATTTTCAAATATAAGCACCTGTATCCCAAATAAAGCTCCGGTGTTACTCCTAGTGAGAAGCCATGATAAATATAATATCCATATTTAAAGCATTAATTTTGTGAATTTCCATGTTAAATAATATAACTACTTATTTGTTTTCTGTTAAATCACTTACATAAAATTTAATATGTTCACCGGTTCCAGAACACGACTGTTCCTTTGTTAAAGTTTGAAAATAAACTAGCACTAAAAATTACAATTTAAAAAAAATAATTTAAGATATCTTTACAACTTGTCTTCATCTGCAGAAATAGTAAAAACTATTCAATGCCCGATAAAAGATGCGCAGTTTACACTTATAATTAAAACCTCTTAACCTGTTGCAATTACATATTTTATATGTACGAGTATGAATGTAGTATGTAATTTTGTCTACCAAATAAACTGTTTATTTTTATTGTACGTTTTATTCATTTCTCCGTCCTTGATTTGGATTTTTTCTACTTTTACTTGGGACCTTCAATATCTGCTTAGTTCTCAATAGATTATACATTTATCTATTTATTTATTTATTTATTAACGGACATTGTCCATGTTTACAATTTATAGGGTTTAAATATTACAATAAAAGAATAGTTTAAAACATAAAAAAAAGAAAAGGAGCATTGACAAACATAAGGGACATCGAGACAAGATCTGGACTGTTTATTTAGTGCTCGTTTAAATCGTTGTAAACTTGAACCAAAAAAGTCCAGATCTTGTCTTGAGTTAACAATACGACAAAGACGGGTCATTGGAGAATTAATGCCATAGTTTGTTCTATGCTGATCGATGAATAGTACTTCATTGTTTCTTAACCTACGAGTCGGAATATTGAATTTTACTTGTCCCAGTAATGATGGAATAACGATTATACCATTTAGTACGGAGTCAATATTAGTTCTACGTTTTTGTAGACTAGAGATATTTAACATTGACTCTATATCAGCATAAGAATAATCACCTCTCTCTAGTCCAAGCATCTACGCTACTTTTCGAAGCAAGCGATGTTGGACTGATTCAATGTGATTTATGCGATTGACATAGAATGGAGACCAAACCACGGAGGCATATTCTAGAAGACGGCGAACAGTTGATCAATAAAGAGTTCTAATTATACGGACATTAGTAAAATCAGAGGATATTCTGTTAATAACAGATTATTTTCCCCTCGGCCAAGGATCCTCAGAACAGTGAACGAAATCTCATTAAACTGTGCTGTCGATGTGTTCCTACAGCAGGGGCCGGCATTCAAGAAGCAAGCGGTGTTGTCACTCCTGACTCGCGATGACACACTTGCCATGTCCGCCTAGATTTCAAGACTGTCTAGATTATGTATTACTCATTAATGCCAATCGGTTAGGGCTTACTCGGTTAGGGCCAATCGGCTAGGGTAGAAGTTCAGTAAATTACTGAACTTCTACGGGAAATTGGATACAAAAAATGATTTCGCGATAAAAATTAGACAATTCAATTTAGACTGCGAAGTTTTCGAAAATGTATGAACAAATATTAAAAATGATTATTTTTAAAACCTACTTAGAAACGTGACAGGCTCACGTGAACACGTAACCAATTAATTAAAGCTTGTGATGTATTTACGATTTCCGGGTAGCATGTTTTTTATCGTTTGTGGTGTTTTGACGGGTACGGGGTTCTACTTTTAAATGTCATGAAAACTCACTGACTACAACTCGTGAAAACTTAAAAAATCATAGAAATTAAAGTACAATTCATTAAAATTTAGCTTAGTTTGACTAGTAAAAAAAAAAAAACAAAAGAACTTTCTCATTTTCAATCAATCAAAACACGTAGTTCTTTATATAATTGGTACACATATTATTTATATTTTTATGTATTTCATTGCTTTATATTGTTTTTTATTTTATATTATACTATATTATTTATGTTTAAGGAACATGTATTCTTGGCACATACATATACTTTATATTTGTATAATAACGATTTTTATGTTCTTAATAATTAACTAGTTTTAGTTTTTCTTTTTTATGTTATTGTTTTATTAGTATAGGACTACTTATGCTTTAAAGATAAAAAATCTCCATCTTAGAACAGGCTAAGCCATGATAGATGGAGACCATCATAAACAGAGAATACTCAGTTTTTATTTTACATTAATTAGTTTTATATAGATTCCCTGTTGTTAAGTATGTATACTAATTTTTCGAAATCAATTTATAAAATTAAAAAAAAAAACATTTTATTTAATTTGTGTAATTTTTCATAATTTTAGTGTCCTACATACCAACGAGGAAGGGAAATCTGCTGATGTACAATGGATTCACATTCTGGTTAAAAAGTGGTTCAGAAAATCGCAAGGGCTGGTGGACTTGTTCTTCTTACTCAAAAACTAAATGTAAAACTACTGTTACCACACAATTAGGCGTTTTGACTCAACAGCGGTTTTTTCACAACCACCAACCACCCGTTTATATCCTCACGAAAAGCGGCCATTACATCAAAATAAGTTAAATAAATATAAAAACCTGACACATATATAAGCCAAACCAGTGGCGGCTGAAGAGGTTAAACATGGGGCGTGATTTTTTTGACTAAATAGGTACATGTATATTTCACAATAAAAATACATTTATATGGAGGCAGTCACAATATGATACAAAAATGCACAAAATATTACTTTTTATTTATAATTTTGAAAAACGCGTTAGGGTTAAATAAGAAATATTATAAGGTCTAGTCATATTATTACTTGTCTGGTTTGTGTATTTATTTAACGAAAATTGAAATTGGGTTATAAGGCTAATCTAATCTTAAGGGATAAAAAGTAAGGAAGTAATTTGATTTAGCCTATTAAAAACACCCTTTTTTTTAAATCGTGCTATTAAAATATAAATTAAATCTACATTGGACAAAAAAAAATTTACTTACTGTATATTTGGTAACAAATATACCAAATAATTTTACGTATTTGAAATACTTGTCGACCAGCAGATTACGCCGATTACTTTGATACTATTTACGATACGATTTTCAATGATACTATTATTCTGTTTTTTTTTTCCATACTACTTTATTTTACTTTTATACGTTTATTTTGTTGATTTCAATGATTCTTTTATTTTGTATATTTGATTATGTATGAATCTAAATTTGTATAATTTATATTTTACATTTTAATATTTATGTCTGATTATCAATTTTAAATTGTATTTGGAATTTTATTACTTACACCTTTTTTTCTGGATTTTTATTATATTGCATCACATGTCATTAAATTTTAATTTAATTAATTTTACCATGTATTTTTTATTGTTATTTATTATGGCTTGACACGGGCATAGCCTAAAAAGTCTTAATAAGTTCACTTATATTTAAATTAGTGTAATTTTGAATGAATAAAAAATAATTATTTCCAAATATATCTTGAAAAATAATTGTATTTGTCCAATATTTATTTACTTTATATTTTAAGGGCACGATTTTGAAAGGAAAACGGCGTTTTTAAATTATTAAATCGTATAATTTCTTCAATTTTTATCATATCACAGCCGCTCACGTAGTAACTATTTATCTATATTTGATAACTATTGAATATTAAACAAATTTTTATGCAAATTTTTGTAAATTAAAACCAATTTTCTTTGTTTTCTGGTAGTAAAATGATTTATTACATGAGAGTGAACAAAATAATAACAATAATTGACAGAGCTCATTTCAATCTTGTAAAATATTACGAACTCTTGATGGCTGGCGTATACTGTAAAGGGAAGAGAAAATGTTAGCTCATATTAATAATTTCCAATAATAATTCGTTCTTTTTTAGTGTAGGCATGTAAAATACATTGGAATACATTCATCATTCTTATCTCGTTCACGCCGATGACAATATTTTAAATTTTATTCTAACCTTCTTTCATTCGTATTGTTTATCTTTAGGACAATGTCCCGCTTTCATATAATTTTAGCAAGGATCTTCTAGATTCTAGAAGACCCTCGTTCTAGAATCTAGTACGTTTCATCTCTTTCTTTCCCATGCAAAACTATAGAGACAAGACATTCGTTTTGGGACATTTTAGGAATTGACCCGCGCAGAGAAATATGTAGCGCGGATTTATGGAGGCAATTTTTTCTGTATAGCATTCGATATAATAATATATTAATAAAATATGCGTATTAATAGGTACTTATATATTTTAAAGCTTAATTTTTTTTACATTATAAAACCTAATTACATTATATTATAAACTTTCTTTACAAAAGGTACAAGGAACATTTTTTTTTAATTGGTAGCAAATTTTGGGGGGTCATTGACCCAATGGACATAAGGCAAAGCCGCCACTGGGTCAAACAACGATCTGAAAATTGTACAATGATCTGCCGGGGAAAATCAAAACACCAGATTTAAGGGGCTCATTTCAAATGAACGTAAAATTTCACACTGCACCATAAAATAACTTATAATGATTTTAATGCATTTAAATTATTTTTATTTATTACATGGCAGAAAAACGCTCTTAACGACCAATTTTACATCGTGAAAAAGGGCCGGTTCGAAACGGAAGTCCATGTTGACGATCCGTTTATTCGTACTAAGCCCATATACAACTGTCCAACAGACAACGGTCCGAGCCCAGACGATGGCAAAACGATGCATTTAAAAAAAGCTCGAACTGAGATAATCCTTTAAAGTTTTTTATGGAATTTAAATCAGAACTTTTCTACAGTCACGGTCAGTTCAGTTCTCAACTGAAATCTCACCTATTTCGTTTTCCATACCGCCAATTATTTTAAATCAGAAAATATACTATGTAATTTTATCTTAGTAATAATGTAAGTTTACGTATGAAATTATAAATCAGCCAAATATCATTGTTATTATTATATACCATACCATATGATAGACGGCGGCCTCCGTGGTGTAGTGGTCAAGACGCTTGACTCACGCACGGAAGGTTCCGGGTTCGATTCCCGGTGAGAACACAAAAATTAAAATGTGATTTTTCTCAAGCCTGGGTGCTCTGTGATGTAATTCACCACTGTAATTAGGTCTCCTGGCCTGTTGCAAAAAAAAAATGTAAAAAATACATGCGTTGATGAAAAAAAAAAAAATGTAAAAAAAAGATCACAGATAGTAGAATATTCTGAGCCGTATTACGTATGCATTTATAGATGCTTCGTTTTGCCATCAAACAGGCGTACGGTGCGCAAAAAAACGGGTACCCGACAGTTGCACTAACGATCGTTAACAAACGGCCAAAGGCCGCCTTATCTGCACTTGATTTCCTTTAGCAGGATTTTAACTTTACCTGAGAGTAGTCACTACGTTAATTGTGTAATAAAATTTTAAAAAAATCGTACGACCGCTTTTATGATTTACACAAATATTACAAATTTTCGAGTCATTTTCAAGAAAAAGACCCGTGTTAGAAAATAGGAAAAAAGTTGTGGCAGAGTGGGCTTCAATCTTCTGATTGGAGCCCACCACACTACAACAGGAGTGCGACCCATAAGGGTATTAACTCATTCTTGACTACTCAAAATCAAAAATCGATATTTTGGAAAAAAGCGGTGTGTTTTTGGAGATTGTAATAGAAAATATATCGCCCGAATTGCGAGAAATTTAAAAATTACTAGCAATAGTTTTTCTGAATTCAAAAATCTAATTATAGATACGAATCATTCTTTTCATTCTCATAAAATTGAACTTTTGCATTAGGTTACAAATAAAAGTATAATAATTAATAATTTAGAAAATATAAAAATTCAAAAATTCTGACAAAACTTTCAAAAACTATATTTTATTCTATAATTCTTCACCCCTGCTTTCAATATTTCAAATAAATAGAAAAATCCACCCTGTCTTACCCCCTACACCCAACCCTATAAGTACGTAATTACTATTCTGTACTTTGGTTTAGTCAATAGTTACAGTTAATAATTAACTCGTGTATACTATATATATATATATATATATAAAATGTTTTATTTTAAATATATTTTATGTATAAATTCACATTAATATTCTATAATATTATATTAGATATACATATTAGCTAATATTATATTAGATATATTTATTAGCTTAGGTTGTTCATTATACAATATAAGTCAATCATTATTATCCAAACCTGTGTAGCATAAATAATTCAATGTAATTAGTTTTTTAAGGTTAAAATAAATTCAATTTAAAAGTATAAATAAACATGTGTGTATATTTGAGTTTATGTAATAATTTACAAAAAAAATGACTTAAAATATTGTGGATAAAACCAGCTGGTCCAAGAAGAAGTATAAAAACAAAAAAATATATATCCAGGCCCGTCCTAGTATGTCGGTGAAATAATTCAGTCAAAATTTCACCAGCATCAAAAATGGTTTCAGCTCTTTAACTTTACAAAGATCAGCAGATGGAAGAGTTGAATAGATGTTCAAACGTGTGTAAATTAGTAACTTAAACTAGCCAATGACATGTCATAAGCTATGTAATTGCCTAGACTTATATATTCGCATCTATAAAATGTTCTCCATCTATGTTGTAATGTATTATGCAATAATATTTGTAAGTAGGACTTTGAATTATGCATTTTTCTTAATAAATATTGTGGTAAAACATGATATAACACAATGATTTTGATAAAAGTATCAATAAAAACTTCTAAGTTAAGTTTAACTTAATTTACCAGACCTGAAGACGCCTACTTAGGCGAAAGCGCTCGTTGGTCAAATTAAATAAAGTAAAACTTAACCATAGAGTTTTATCAAGAAATATACCTTTACGAAAAACATCAATATAATACTGAACATTTTTTATGTGTTTAATGATTTTTTAAACTACTGAATTATTCATTTGGTCGACCGGTTTAAAATCGTATGTATTAAAATAACTCAATGAAAAATGTAATAAATACGATATGTTATTTAAACTATGACAGTGAGATAAACGATACTCTCCATTTGAATATTATATTATCTAAATTATCCAAGTATTTTCTAAATCGGATTCCGGCGACGCGAAAACACTTAATATAATTTAATACATCATTAGTGTTAGCAATTTAGTTTTATTTTTTAATTATTAATAAAATTTTACGTACATTCATACGGGACAGAGACACAGTTTATAGTGACACAATCAGGAACGACCCATGCCTGTGAACTTGCCCCGACTCGCTAGAAAATACGTGTAAGTAGAAAGTCGGGGCATAAACGGGGTTAAACTTATACAATAAAAAATGTTATGTATGCAAAGTAATAAATAATTAGCAAAAATCAATCATATATTTTATTCCTTTTTCATATTTGTAGACGCAGAAAAGATTCGTTAATTTGAACCACTATACGAGTAGATACAAACGAAGAAGAAATTTTTGAAATACAAAAACTATGTTTTTATTTATTATTTAATTCAATTCAATTTATTTACTTTAAATAATACATTACAAACTAAAATTTAATACGTACCTATATTATAAAAAGACAAAAAATACATAAAGATACTCTTGTGAAAATAGTAGGAGAATCCTGCTCCGGAAAACTCCTTCGGATACATGGAACAGATCAACTTCCAGAGCGATGTTGTTCAGCATAGCGGTAGCCCTTCATGAAACAATCTGTGCTGACGCTCTCTTAAATTACGAAATGTTATGGATATAAAAAAGTAGATTACGAAATGTAATGGATATAAAAAGTAGTATTCTAATATATTATAAAACAATAATATGTCCACGCATAAATTACTGTTCATCCACCCTTTTTTTACGTAATGAAGGAGAAATCAAAAATATACAAATTCTTCAAAATAAAGCGATGAGGATTATACTCAAAATAAATATCTATTCTAATGTTGAAAGAATGCACAAAGAAATTGGCTTGCTCACAGTAAAGCATCAAATAAAATACAATGTAGCAATTTTTAAACATTAAATAATTAAGGGGATGAATAAAATAAAAACACTAATAAAATTTAACCAATAATGTCATACATATGAAACAAGGGATGAAAAAAAGATAACAATGAGGAGAAAAACAGAACCCCGAAACTTATTGTACAAGGGATTAAAGCTGTACAATGTGTTACCTGAAGAAATAAAAGAAATAGAAAAAATCGAAACATTTTGAATTAATTTGAAAAAATATGTTATTCAGAAATTTTGATAAAAAAAATTGTAATATTATTAAAAGTTTATATTAGTTCTTAAGATGTTATGAACTAACTTAATAAAGCATAAATAAATAAATAAATTAGGTAATTATCAGGAACATACCAACAAATGTTCATAATAATCTCAGAACTATCGATCATACCGCGCAACAATCGATAAAAATGTGAAGTCAAATACACATTCCATCTAGTCTCTAAACTGTTGTTGACAAACATACCCTGGAGAAACTCGGTCGGGTAGAGCCAAGGATAATATCCGCACTCTCTCGTGTAGAGATATTCTCGTATAAGAAACTTTTTTTGGATTTTCTCTATCATAAGAGAGTACTTCAGTTCAAGCGGCCCCCAAATCATCGAGCCACTCTCGAGTCTACTTCGCACCGAGAAGTTGTAAAGAGTTCAAAAACTCTGGCAGTACGCAGAACAAATCCCAACATATTCAATGCATTACCACTGATTGTCTATATGTGTTCATGAAATGTCAGGGTGCTCTCAAATTTTCGCACCTAACATTAACTTTAATTTATTTAAAGTTCTGGTTTTATTTATTTATTCATTCAAAACTTCAAGTACAAAGAATAAATACTTTGGCGGGATTATTGCTAAAAGCTCCAGGCAACCATTTTTATTTACTATATTTTTTACCAGTTGTGTTATTATTTTTAAAATATTAATTGCAGCTGAACGGTGGCAGCAAATGCTTTACTTTGGCTGGTTTTAGGTAACAATTGTCATTCCGCCTGTGTCTGCTTACGCAATATCTCCACATTTTTCTAGTCTTTTAACACTCTCATACTTCTCTTCCCAAGAATTTCTCAAATACTTAGGCTTGTTGCATAAAAGAAGTTAAGTTAAAAAGATATTCAAAATTAAATAACGGTGCGTTTTCGTCAAAATGGGCTCGATTGCTTTAGCTTACTTTCTTTTATGCAAACCATTTTGACGAAAACGTCAGTATTATTAAAATTTTATATTGTAAGAATCTAGAAGAAGCCTAATTGGAACGAATGTGGCTAGCAGTAAGTAATTCACTCTAATGTAACCCTTTTCAATGCATTGGCCATTATAAACATAAAAATAAAAAAACTTATTGGTTAAAATTTTAAGCTGGGTACATTAAATTTTGTGTTTTATTTATTACAGTGTCTTATATACCTTCGGGAAAGGGGAATGCTCTGCTGATGCTAAATGGATACACATATTTCATGACTAACGGATCGCGTACATCCAAGGGGTACTGGGTTTGCTCAAGGCGCAAGAGTGTGATCACCAGATGTAAAGCCTCAGCAGTCACAAACATTGGCATCCTCGTTTCTCAGAAAGGCACCCACAATCACGAACCACCTAAATATGTGATCACACCTAACGGAAACTATGTGAAAATCTAAAGATTGGACCTTCTACGGTCGTTATATCATTGAGAATTGCGATCTAGATATCAAGCTCTAATTCTGTCAGCTATACTCCTCCAGTTGTCCAAATGGCTGCAGTCACTGAAGAGCCTGTCGCAGTCCTGATCTGTTCGGTCCAGCGTGTTGGTGCTCTCGAGGGTGTTATTTACTCTACAACTCTCTTCGGCATGCTTCAGTTGTCTCTCGACTTAGATGGAAAATGGCTGCAGTCACTTAAGGAAGAGCATGTCGCAATCTTCATCTGGTCTTTGCAGTGTCTTGGTGCTCTATTTTTTCCAATTCTCAACTTCGTGGCAAGCCTCTTCGAAGCAACTGTCCAAAGAACTGAATAATACGCTTTAAAAATTCTGTTGGATCTGTCATTTGATCCCACAGGGTTAACATATTTGTAGATCATTTAAATCTTTGCCTCGCTATCATTTTCTTTTTAAAACAATAGTTATTAATTTGAAAATATAGCAAAATAATAGGATAAAGCGAGTAGAAACTACGAGTATTATACACGTAAAACTGTACATCCAAACGAATATATTTTCATAAAAATATTGTAAAATCGTGCATACAGTAAAATGTCCCTTTAGCAAATAACATCTTTGCAAATATTAAATGTATGTTTGAAAAAACACCATGTTAAGGTCTTATAGACAATAAACGGATAATATTTATTTTGAAACATTCTTTGATTTTATCATAATCCTAATATAAAAGTTGAAAATTTACTATAAGGTTAAGCATTTTTATGTTATGTCTTGTTCATGGTCTGCAATTGCTTTACTTTAGATAATATGAGTCCCTGTGATCAGTCGTTGTTATACAAAAGTATATAAATTTTTTTTTAAGAAAAAACTTAAAAAGGAGGGGTCTTTCAGTAATAAGTTAGTTATTTATTTAAATATCAACGATTCAAAGAACCTTTTACAATAAAAAGTTTTACAGAAATAATCACAGCAGTGAACAATTCATTATGTAATATATAATATGAAATATAACTATATAATTCAACTAAATAATTAAAACTAAACAAATTAGTAAAAAAAAAATTATTAAACTGCAAAAAAGTAAAAAAGAAACATACAAATATAAAATGACAAATAAAAGATAACAAATTGAAGTGAGAAAACCTTATTAATAAAAAAAAAAAAAAAACACTTTAGTCATAGCTCTTACACTCTTTCGAGAAATATTATGATTTTAGTCAAACGTATGAATATAAAAATCACGTTTTATTGTAAAATTAGGATAGATTTTTAGGAAAAAAAAAATGGAAATAAAAATTTTACGTTTTCACAATAAAATTACGTGAATGCTAATTGAATAGGAAAATGTCTTGTTAAGTGCCTATGTGTTATTATTATTTGTTATCATTCTATTGGAGACGCTACAATCCACTAAAACAATATTTTTATTTATCTTTAGTAGATTCCAAGAAATACGACCCCAAACAAATAAAATTATGCCTTTTAGGATGCTTTCCTATTTCGAGATAACTAACACCATCATTCATACAACTCTAGACTTAATGCACAGAAGCATAAAGCCCGCTTTCAATAGACACCCACCAGTACAGTACTCGATCAAAATATAACATTCATATTGGATCTGTGAAGCCTACGAAGTTTAGAACTAGATCTTTACTATACATAGGTTTTAAGGAATTTAATAAATTGCCACAAAAATTTAAAGTACCAATTTCAAAATTCAAAAACAGGACGTGCGAATTGAAGTATTATTTTTTCCAGAAGTACTTCAAATAAATAATGTTAGTTAATCCAAAGAATGTCCATTTTGAAGATATAACTTTTTATATCTTACCGTTTATGCTTGCATATGTAATTTCAAATAGTTTTTAACTTTTTCATCATTTTTATGCTTGTATTATGTATGTGTAATTTTAATACGCTTTTCATACTTTTTTAGCCTGTATTTTTTATTTATATATTTTGTTATTTCTATTTTTTTAACATTTGCACTCTCATACTCATTCAACTTGTATTATGTACATACATGAAATTTTAAAACTTTTTTTTTTCTTTTGTATATGGAAATGAAATCAAAATGTATAAATCATTTAGATTTCATTTCCATACCGTGTATTATTATTATTTTGTAATTTTTAGATACTCTTTTAATTTGTTGTGTATCACAATTTCTATTCTGCTTTTGTAAATAACATTATAGTTTAAAATATAAATACGCCTGTAAATAAATATTGTTATCTTCATGTCCCTAAATGAGTTTTTTTACAAAAACTTCTTTGGAATATTATATGAAATAATGTATGATATGTTTTCAATTTAAATAAACAAATATTTTTAAAAAAACATGGTCATAATAGTCTAGGCATTTACAGGACTTATGATCCGTCATTGGCTGCTGCGGCCACTTAAGACATTGTAACATTCACTATTGAATAAATCATGCTCGATTTTAATTTAATCAAATTTGATTTTGTTTCTTAAAAAAAATGTTTAAACCTGCGTAATTTTTCTATCTGTTGATTTTAGTGCAGTTTTTAGAGCTGATAGACCTTTATTGTTGTGAAGAGATTTATCTAATTAAAATATTTCACATTCTAGGCAATGACTGAAAGCAATTTTCTGTTTTTTTCTTCTCTTTTGTTATATGTTAATCTCAATGACACACTACAAACTCAATATTTTGTAATTAACCCTAATTGTTGCTTCTAGCAAGTTTTATTCCATCGATGAGAGGAAAGCGACTCTTGATGTTCAACAAGTATACCTTTTGTACCAATGGAGTAGTCAGAAATGGCAAGGCGCGTTGGGTGTGCACATCCTCAAACAAGACCGGCTGTCCTGTTGTAGCTATGACTACACACGACGTTCTATCAAAGTTAAAGAATGTCCACAATCACGACCCGCCCAGATACCACGTCACTTCTAATGGAAATTATGTTAAGTTGCAATAATTATTCAATTAATTTATAGTACAATGTATCATTTTAGTATGTAGAATTTATTTGAGCCATGTCACCTTTGCATAGTGTTGAAAAAAACGCATTTAAAAGTTTGAAGAGTTCTAATTTCTAAACCGCATGTTTTATTAAATTATTTTTGGTTGAGTTCCTTTGATATATTCCTATGATATTAACTTTTCCGAGCCTGAATATAAAAAAAAAATCTGTAAGCTCCTCCTGAGAGAAGTACCAGGAATACTCCAGCTTAAATGCTATAAATACGACTTAATTTTTTTTTAAAGTTTATTTTATTGTATTTTATTTCATTTTGTTTTACTTAATTTTATAATATATATTATTCTATTTTATTTTATTTTATTTTATTTTATTTTATTTTATTTTATTTTATTTTATTTTATTTCATTTCATTTTATTTTATTTTATACTATTACATTTTATTTTATTTTATTTTATTTTATTTTATTTTATTTTATTTTATTTTATTTTATTTTATTTTATTTTATTTTATTTATTTCCAGAAAACAATATTTTCACAAAAACGGCGCTATATAAATTATCCAAATATATATATATATATATATATATATATATTTGGATAGTTTATATAGCGCCGTTTTTGTGAAAATATTGTTAGCCATTTTAACAAAAATACGACCCAAATTATAGGCCAATAATATATAGTTTTTTACATTCCGTATCACTCCACTTGTATAAAGAAAAAAAATATTATTGAGAAAATCTATAAATATGAACAGAAAAAGTTGTTTGATTTTCATGGTAGTGTTTATAAAACTGTTTCATAATTTTTATAGTTTTCTGTGAAATTCACACATTTTTTCATAAAACACTGTGGCAAGAAGATGCTGTATGATATCGTTTCACATTAAAAGCACTGATCTAAGGTCGTGCCACCCGTTCGTGGGGAGTTAGGAAGAGGAATGCATGTAAAATTTGAAATCCGGCTTTTTGTGGTTATGGCCGGAAATTTACGCCCAAATAGCAAAAAGCACACGTGCACATTGACTTACATAAAGATTTTTAAACTATAAAGCGATAAATTGTAATGTTTGCTATTTGCACGGGGAAACCAAAAACAAATGTGAATCAATATTAAAAGAATATGACGAAAAAATATTTTTATAGTATGAATACATTCTCAACTTTATGGTTTAGGATTGTGCAAAAAATAAATCGATATGATAATCAAAAAAGTGTTATTGAAAAAATATGGTTTAAATACCCAAGATACTCCCTCAGGCCGGGAAGGGTTAAACTTTAAATGTATTTTTTTTTAAAGATATTATTATATTTTATATATAGAACTCATCGAATCTCTTATAATCGTCAATAAATAAATAATAACTTTAAGATACTCGTATAAATCAATAAATTATAAGTGATTCAAATATAAATCAATAATTAGTAAATTAAACCTATCAAATTAAACTATCTATTTGAAAAAAAAACTAAAATCAATAAATTAACATCGATAATCGCCAATCTATTGCCATGCTGTCTTGTCCTGCAAATATTCATCGACTCTACATTTAAATTTTTTTGTTGGCAAAGCCTGAATTTTATTTATTTAGATAGTTAAAAAAAAAGTTAAACAACTAGTTTTAACTTACACTATACTATAATTTCAGTCACTATATTACAAGTTATTTTATTTTATTTTTCGCATTTTCTCTTCTTCATTTGGTTGAATTCTTTGATCAACTTTGTTGCGTCATCTCTCTGTTTCTGAAGTTCACGTGAATGTTGGTGTGTTGGTTAGTTTTCTTAAATAATTTTTTTTTAGCAGGCATGTTATTGTCGATTACTTTTATCACAAAACGATATTACTATCATTTACTTCGCATATAGATATTTCATTATTCTAATTTTCTTAGAACAAGAACATTTTTATGCCTACGCAAAAAAAAAATGTAAAATAATATTGTTTCAAAAATGAAGTTTCAATATATAACTATTTTACCAACTATAACATTTAATACGAGTATGATGTGGTAAGGAAAGCATATGAAGGAGGATCAGGTAAAATAAAAAAATCAGAATTGTAAAGACTGTTCAATTTTCAATGTTTGCTTTGATATTTTGTTTCTAATTTCAGTTATAAATAAAAATTTACTACTTGTCATTTATTTTATTCATCATCATCATCCTACCTCTATCCGCACTTAATGGTGCATTGAGCACTGGGTCGCTACAAGGAAAATGTATCTCTTTTATTTGGCAAAATGATCAGTACTACATATGCCCACAGAAAGCAGTAGAGTGGTTATGCAGAGTTTTACCCAAATATTTTATGTCGACCTTCTAAGGGATCAAACTTAACTATGAGATTATCAAAAATGATACTTGATGTATTGCATTGATTTTTTCTTCAAACAGTTTTCATTAAACCCTTTCCTTAAAAAAATTCCATTCAACAATATTGTCCAAATCCGAGTAGAAAATTATTGGATTTCACCCTATAAGGAGGTTATTAAGATTGATAGACACTTCAACATAATTGATCAAAATCAACAGATAGATGAATCGAAGAAATAATTTTCTAACATAGGGAGAATGGTGACTGTTACACAATATGTAACGTGATAAGGAAATATCCTTCTTAAAAATGATTTCCGAATGTGATTTAATGTGTCTATTAACCTTTTTTTTAAATTCTTTATCAGAATTTTTAATAAACTATTCGTTTATATATATTAATATATATATAAAAAGTTTTTTTTCCAGCGTTCTTTTAATTTACCCAAACACTTAAATTTTGTTGGCCATTTTAAACGAGTTGTAAATAACCCACTATTAGAAAGTGGAAATCAAGTTGGGGTAGAGTGGAGTTCGAATCTCGTACCTCCGATCCGTGAGTCCGTAACACTAGCCACGGGGCCACAACTTGATTCAAAATTGACTTATTTATTTTTGAAACAATTAAAAATTATGAGGGATACTAACATTGACACATACAACAGAAAATATAACTGGCCAGTAATCTACTATAACTGTCCACAGCATGCTATTTACAAAAAATAATTTTAAAATTAAGAAAAAATACAAATATTATGAATGAAATTTACTAACACAAACAAAATAAAAGCTAAAGTAGGTGTAAGCACAAAATATATTCTAAGGTAACAATAATAAATTGTAAAACCTTCTTCTTTGAGTCGCTTAACGATCTTTCAAAGGTGTCATTGTTTCCCGCATTGTCTTATGGATAAAATGATTCCTTTATTTTGAAACACAGTTTTAATTTACGATTTTGGTTTTATTCCAGTGTTATTCATCCCGTCGAGTAAAGGGAAGAGACTCCTGATGATTAATGGTTACACTTACTCCAAGAGTGGCTTTATCAACTCCAAAGGCAAAACATGGTGGATCTGTACTTCCAGGGTCAAGACAAAGTGTATGGGATCTGCTACCACTTTCCAAGATACATTGAACGATTACAAAAAGGGTCATAACCATGATCCACCCAAATATCACATTTCATCAAAGGGCGAATTTATCAAATTGTAATATCCATCATTGTCTGCCCCCAACGTTCTATAGATATATGCATTGGTTTACCAAATGCAACTTATTTCTTGCGGCCGTATTAGATGGTGCAAGAAATGGTACCAAAAATATCACCATTTCTTTTATTAAAAATTGGTTAAAACATTATTTTCTGCGCTTTTAAGCCCGAAAAGCATTTTCATGAATACCTGACTCGTTATCCATTCCGAATGCTCCGGTGTCACTCGGAAATACATCTCACGTTCGGGGTGTTTCGGAATCATTTTGGCGCTCGCTATTAATTTGCACTGTTTAATTTCGTTACGCCAGAAAATCGCCCCTGAGTAGCACCTGCTTATGTCACTCAACATAAAGTTTCTCGTTTTCATTGTTGTATACCCGGTATAAATGTATTGTAAAAGATTCGGAATGTTTCGTTTGTTACTGGGGTGGATAACGTATCTCCATATGACACACTTCCTATTTAAGAAGCCACTTCGGGTGGATTCCGAAACGTCTCTAATGCGTATTTGCGAATTTGCTCCGAGGAAATTTAATAATAAATCATTTAGTAATGTACACATTAATGTATATTTTTCATTACTCAATAAAACATTGAAAATATCATTTTGGAATATTTCATTGAATACTGTCCACCTTATTTTATTTTTTGCGTGTTGAGAAGTATGTTAGTCAGAAGAATTGAAATATAAGTATTAAGAAAGGAAAATACATGATTACAAAATAATTTAATGTAATATTGTCAGCGTATTTTTTTGAAAGAAATATATCTGGTACTGTAAACCAAAATTAAGCGTAGAGACAATTTAATCATGAATTGAGAACCCAACATTGTTTAATTAATAAAAATAAAGAGATTAAAATAGTTGGACCATGTCCACATAATGAATGATAAGCGTACCCCTAGTAAAACTCTTAATACCACAAGGCAGACGAAGCAGAGGCTGACCAAAATTAAGATGGCTGAATGATTGGAAAGTCATATAAGAGCAATTGGCCTGACGAATTGGAGAAGGGCCGTAGGGTGCAGAGAGGAATGGACACAGATTCTGGAGGAGGACCCACAACGGGCTGCAGCTTCACTGTTAATGATTGTCAGCGTATTAAGTTTTTGTTACAATTGAAAACAAAATTGTATTTTTTTGTTAATAATAAATAACCCATAACGGTCTGTAGCGCCACTGACAATGATGATTGTCAACGTATTAAGTTTTTATTCAATTAAAACAAAATTGTAATTAAGTTCATAATAAATAACCCACAAAAGGCTGTAGCGCCACTGATGATAATGGTAGTCAGCGTATTAAGTTTTTTGTAATTGAAAACAAAATTGTAAGCGATTTTTTATAATCAATGAAGGAAATAATATTTATAAAATTAATATTTGAAGCACTAACTTTGTGGTTATTCATTATAATAAAATAATTAAAACAACTTTGTTTTTAAACACTTACTTAGTTACGTAAACCTTGACAAAGAAGCTTGTTTACTTTGAAACCGGTCGGAGAAAAATAAAAATTAGTGGTTATAAACAAAGTTGTTTTATTTATTTTATTGAAATAATATTTTTTAAATATCTTCTTTAATTTTAATACTATTATATACACTTTGAGAAACAAGTTTTGTTTCGAATATTTATTTCATAATATCAATAAAATAAATAGTCGAATCAGAGTTTGACTCTTAAAGCGTCTTATTCCTTGTTAATTTGGAGGAAGAAGTGTTCTCCTGTAAAATATAACTTTTGTTGGTTACGATAGTTTAGCGATCATGGCTCGATATATACATTTTATATTTAAGCATATATATTACATAATTTATATATGTAAGTAAGAGGAGATGGCCTGTTTGTTTTCTGGAGAAATAAAAAAATATACATTAAAGGACGTATTTCTTTACACTAAACTCCATCTCTGCACTACATATTTTATTAAGCTACTACCATTAATGTTACACTTGGGATGTTAGTTTTCTTAAAACATGAAAACTCAAACGTACTTTATTCTATAATTTACTTATAAATCATGTATAATTTCTTTATAATAAAATATACAAGGCGTTAAAAATGCACATTTTATTTCTAAACCTTATTTCGCTAATAATAACTAGGCCAGCCACTGTAAGTCTTAACAGTTTTTTTTGAATACCTAGTTATTCGTAGTTAAAAAAACTGTTTAAGAGTTTCAACAGAGATAGAAAACATTTTTGCGAAAGAACTATGGAAGTCTGGGCATTTACACGCTAATCTACCCATGCTGGAACATTTTTCTTATTTTCGTACATTTGTTGATTTTTATAAGTAAAATAGCCGAAACCCGTGACACAGTAAGTTGATTGGCCACTTAAACCAGCCAATGACTTTTTAAAATTAAAACAACCTCTTTGACTGCCGAGACTTACATAAATATATTCTATTAAAAAATGTTTTTTATTTAATGATTTCAAGTAAACAGCAGTCATTACAAAAAAACGTTTACAAATAAACCAAAATTATAGACCAATAAGGAAGTTCGGTGTTTTTTTATTATTTATTTTTTGTCGATAGACTATTGAACTAAGCTAATTTTTTTTTTTTTAATATAGTTTTATCAGCGCTATGATTTTTTAAGTTTTGTATTTCTGAAATAACTCGGCGTGTGACGTCAGTTCTCCCAGATTGGTTCGTTTACGGTAAGCAAACCGGATATCCTTTTTTAAAAATTAATATTATTTATTGACAATTCTTTATAGAATTAATTGTAATGATGTAATAACTTACATTTACGTATGAGTTAACATTATTTTAAAATTAATAACTTATATGTAAATATAAGTTATTACACCATTAAAACCGCATATCGTTCACAGCTGTCATATCAATGGTTGGTTCATATGAACCAGTGACGTCGTACAAAGTAGTGCATTTTTACTAAAATATTTTTTAGTACTTTTTTCGTGCATTTTCAAGAAACTTTGCGGTACAATTTAATGCTCTTATTTTTACCGCGCGCAAGAAAACATTTTTAGTATATAATTTCCCGTAGGGCTGAAGTTCCTCGTTATTTCCCTCAGTTTCGCCTATCCCCAGGCTCCACAGATATGGTAATCAGTACTTTACTTAGCCGTTTTTATGTTCAATGTAAAAAGCAATTTATGCCGTTTGTGTAAAAATAAATAAATATTCGTTTTGATACATTCCCAGGGAAGGGGGGAGTATTCTCGAACTGTTAGTAGTATTACAATTTATTAATTTTTATCCAAAATGGCGCTTTAGTAATGAGCCAAATGTTATTATCGTTATGAAACGAACCGTTATTAACTATTTTACTCATTCTTTTGTGTTTTTTTTTCAGTGACTTTCATACCCTCGAAGAAAAAAAATCTACTGATGCTAAACGGATATACATATTCCCAAAATGGCCAGAGACACGGAAGGACATGGTGGGTTTGCTCTGCCAAGCGCAGGACCAGGTGTAAATCCTTGGCGACCACCAGTGGCAAAGAAGTCATCAACTTCAGGGAAATCCACAACCACGAAAGGCCAAATTACTACATTAACGAAAGCGGCGAGTTTGTCAAAGTGCAAAAGAATTACAGATAATTTAAAGATAGAATTACAAACATTAATTATAAGAATTACAATTTATAGTAAAAAAAATACACTCTTTTACTTATAAGTTGTATGAATCACTTTAACTTTTAAGTTGTGCGACGACCGGTTTCGAGGTTACTTCCTCTTCTTCAGGACTTAAATTAACTTAGAATTACTCGCGTTGCTATTTATATTATGAAATATTAAAAATATTGTAAGAAATAAAAAAACAATCAAATTGAGTCGGGTTGTGGTCCCGTGGCTAGTGTCGCGGACTCGCGGATTAGAGGGCCAAGGTTCGCACCTCGCTCTATCACAACCGGGTTCCCATTTTCTAGTAGTGAGTTATTTACAACGCATTGAAAATTGCCCTTAAAATTAACATATTTGGGTAAAACATATAAACGCACATTAAAAAAATAATAATAGGAGAGAGAAAGAGCATAATATAATAATGCTGTAATATTTTTAAAAGGTTACTCGAAGTTAAAATTAATTGATTATTTATAATGGGAGTTTTTGGATAATGATAATAATGACTTTAATTTTTCGAATCTTTCTATATTATCTAAACGAAAACCATTTTTAAGTTTATTTCAACAGAGAGGGAAAACACCTTTGAGAAGGGGAATATGGAAGTCTAGGCATTTACAGGGCTTATGACCTGTCATTGGCTGGTTTAAGTGGTCACTTTACACACTGTGTAACATTCATCATTCTGCCCATGTTTGAACATCCACATTTCCTCAACTCTTCCATCTGTTGACTTTTGTGAAGTAAAAGAGCTGAAACCTTTATCACGTGGGTGAGATTCATCCGGCTGAACCAAATCACCTACTAGGCAACGCTTGAAAACGCTTACGACATAATCAATTTAATTTAACTTCGAGTAACCTTTTAAAAATATTACCGCTTTAATGAAATCCAGCCAGTCTGCAAGCATTTGGACATACTCCAACATTGTTGAAAACCATTTTTATAATTATATGAAAAATTTATAAACCCGTTTCTTGATTAAAATTATAGTTTTTGAGTTATTCTAAATTAGTTCAAGTCCTGAAGATGAGAAGTAACCGCAAAACCAGTCGACGTTTAACTCAAAAGTTAATGTAGTACAAATTTATAAATAAATAAGTGTAAAATGTCATACAACTAAGCGAAGAATGTTTTTGATAATAAAAAAAATAAAATACTAATTACTGCTAATGAAATACTGCATCACCGGCGACTTTTATTGTTTGCCAACAAAAAAACAAACGATCGCTAAAACTTAAGTACAAGGTAAGTTACCGACAACGGGGATTACGACAAAATGCAAATAAATAATAAACTTCCCTAATAAATAAGTTTGTTATTTATTCTAACATTAAGTCGAAACGCTAGTAAAATAGCACCAGGCTAAAATTTAATATCACGGACATCGGGGATTACGACCAAGTGCAAATGAATAACGGACAATAGTCTTGCTCAGACTTAAGGCTGTAGTCTGGTAAAACGCTCGCAAAATTAGGAAATCATAAGAATTTGCCATTTTAAAACGAATGTGTTTTTGAAATCGCGCAATAATAAAAACAAAACAAAATTAGATAAAAACAATATATTTTAAAGGTATTTCTGTAAAAAGGATACTCAAGAGTTGTATATAACGAAAATAAAATCATTTTCGGTAAGGGCAGGTATGAAGGTCATAAAAACGTAAATAAGATGTTGTTTTAAATTAAATCGGTAGTCAGATGGCAGAAGGGACCATCTGTAATTTTCAAAAATGTTCAGGAGAGCTGAAATACGTCTCAATTTCAAGACTTAAATCCACAAACTAAAATATTTTTGTGTTGCTTTTCAATAAAAAATTACCATTCTTAATGATGCTGATTTTTTTTCTTCTGTATTTACTGAAATATTAATTAAAACTTTTGGAAACTAAAACATTGACAAAAATACAGATGGTCACTTCTGTCATCCGACTACCGAAATATTACCACCAGAATGATCTTATTTAATAAAAAAGAGAATACAATTCCTAAAAAAAGGTTTCAACTGAAATATTCCAAAAAGTATTTTTTTTAAAGTATTACCGAAGGCATAATTTCAAGTAGAAATTAAGGGAAATGTCACAAAAATGTATGTGACTTAAAATGCTTGTATTTCTTTTCAAAAATAAAAATAAAAATTTTGCTTCGGCCACTTTCATGTTCAATTTATTATCTTCAAATTATTATAAAAAAAATTGTTAAATACCTTATTGAGATCCCAGATACCTACGTTTCGTCTAAATTTGAAATGGCGTAATCTGCCGGTCTAAAAGTAATGATATTTTAGTTACATAAAACTTTAAGTATATTTTTTAACAGAAATTATTGTTTTAAAAAAAATATTGTTTTTACCTAATTTATGTTTTTTTATTATTGCGCGATTAAAAAAAACATTCGTTCTAAAATGGCAAAATCGTATGATTTCCTAATTTTGCGAGCGTTTTACCGAACTACAGCCTTCCCCATCACCAACAGCGATGATTCAGTCGAAACTCTAGAGAACGGTCAATGGTCATGTTAAAATTTACATAATGGACATCGGGGATTATGTCAGAGCGCAAATAAATAACAAACACAATTGTTTTGACGCTATAAAATGTCGTCCTCTCACTTCTCTTGAATTTTCGTTTTCTTTTGAAATTTGTAGTTTTACATATTCGGTAATTATTATTTCCTAAAAGTTTCGTAAATATGTCTGAATAAATATCGGTACTTAAAAAGATGTATTTTTTGTTGTCTTGTGAACTTCAACGTCATTTTTTTTAAAACTGTGTTATTGCGGCTCAATCTTTTCACCACTAAAACTAAATGAATAATAAACAGTAGTCAATAATGTTTTGAGTATGTACAAATGTTTGTAAACAGTCTGAATTTCCTCCCTAGGGAGTTATTTAGATCTAAATTTGTTGCAACAGAGAGTTTACCGTCTCAAAAATGTATTTCTCAGTTAAAATATTACTTTAAAGATAACGTTAAGATTGTGTCAAATTTCATTTTCGAAACTTGTTAAGCTTAATTTAAGCATAATTATTAAGTAAAAAAACATAATTACGTTTTTATTTAAATTGGTGAATATGCATATTTATTGCTTAAAGCAGCATTTTTTAGCAAATTTAAGGTTAATTAGAAAATTAATGTTAGAAATAACAACGATTCCTCAATCGATCATTGAGTAAAATAAATTACTGGCGGAGTTTATTCCATTTGCAACTCTTTTTCTTAATGAAGATTTGCGCCATTTCATTCTATGGCTTTTTTAGTATTATTAATATTCAATAATCAATTAATCGTATTCCATATTTGACTAGGTACGTGAAACTGTGCAAAGGTTTATATTATTAAGTATTTACTGTATAATGGCTATCGTTATTAATATATGTTTTAATGGAAATAGAGAACATTGTAAAGAAGAGAATATGGAAGTCTAGGCATTTAAAGGAAAAAAAATTAAGTGGTACATTTGCATACAGTCTAACATTGACCATTTTGCCTATCTTTAATCATCCATATTTCTTCAATATTTCCACATGTAAATTAATTAATTACGTGTTAAAATAATAACCTTTTTTCAATTTGTAAAATTTCCCATTTTTACTATAAAATAAATATTAGGTTAGATTGTGCATTTACCTTAATAAATATTCTTTAAAATTATTTTGTTTTTTCTGTTCCTTTTATGTATATTTTCTCTATAGTAATGACATATTTTAAATTTGTAACAAACCATGAATCTAAAGCTTTTCGGACTATCTTGTCATAGTTTTCTTAACACTAAATGCCAAGAAATGCAATATAATACATTTCGAAACACAAAAGAAGAACCATAACATGAACATAAAAATAAACAACGAAACTCTTAAAGAACTAGAACATGTGACTTACCTAGGACTCACAATGGACAGACAATTAAAATGGACAAAACACATAGACGGACTCACTAAAGTAATGGCATCACTACATAGCCTCTTCTACAAAATTAAAGATTTTATATCAAGAAAGGAAAAAAATATGATGTACGAAGCCTATGTCAAAAGTAAATTGAGTTACATGATCGCCTTTTGGGGAACTGGTAACAAGACAGACATAACAAGAATACAAAAACAACAAAATAAAATTCTTAAACTAACATACAACCTACCCTACCTGACCTCTACGACTGAACTGTACAAAAAAACACACCAGTTTGACATAAACTACTTGACTAAAATTGAGACCTTAAAAATTGTGCACAAAATAACACTGGGAAACATACAAGACGACGACATAATATTAGTCAAAAATGCTGACATACATAAATATAACACCAGACAACAAAAACACTATCATATTGAAAAAGCAAAGACAAACACAGGACAGTCAAAAATACTACATAATGGACTTAAACACTACAACGACCTACCTTACTACTTGAAAACTTTTAATGGAGACAAATTTAAAATCAATCTGAAAAATCACATGATGACTGAACTAACTAGACTAGACGAGACATAAAATGACTAGACAATATTAAATTTCTAATGTAACCCTAACGGGTTTTTTAAAATTGTAAATAAATAAAAAAAAATAAAAAAAATACTAAAATAATACTAAATCTAAAAACAGTTTATTTACTGGTAAAATGATGATTATTTTGAATAAAAATTATTGAATATTTAACTAAACGGGGTAAAGGAGACAGGTATTAGTGTTTTTAGTATGGTAAATCGACCCATTTATTAATTTATTTTTTACATATACGGCCTAAGCGAATTACGACAGTTATATAAAGAAATATATGTACAAGAAATTAAAAAAAAAATAACACAAAACCATATAGCAAAGACAAATAAGGACAATATATTTATAAACACAATCAATATGTTAGTCTTCGAGCCAAGCCATGCTAATTCATCTTCATCCCAACTGTGTTAATAGCGAAGAAATCGTACAAAAAGCCGGAAAGTCTATCCCAAAGAATTTAAGGAATACAAATAATTTTTTTTAAATGCCTTTTTTGAGTCTATGATTCCTCTATATGTGTCTATTTACCAAATTGTTATTTTATCACTACGCACCGAGAATAATAAAAAAAAGAGCTTTGTCCCTATGACAGTAGGTTTTAAAAAAAAATTCCGTTGTTTGGTGTAGGAAAAACTCTTTCTTACTAAATTAATGAATAAGATAATCTACAAATAATTTTATTTATTTTTTATGAGATAAAAACAAACAAGCTAACGAAATAATAAAAAAATAAAATATAAAAAAACATAATAAATATGGGTGGTAATTTTCATAAAGGGTGGGTCTTTTCAAACTCTTATTTTTATTGCCGCATAACTCGTTCTAAATTTCTTTATAGTTTTATTAATTGAATCGGCATTCACTTTGTAACACTTCATAATAATTTACCTTATACTTTGTCCCTATTCACCACAAAACTAGGTTATTAGTGATACTTGACAGTTATATAAGTATAAAATAATTTCTAATTAGATTATTTTTCTTACAAACTTAACATGAGCCCTCTACATTAAATTCATCTTTTGTGATTAGGTAGAATTATAAAAAATAAAAAAAACATTTTATTTATTTATTTGGAAGTTCAACAAGGATACATAAAATACACACAATTTTTAAATAAGATTATAGAACTTCACCATCTTTCATAAATTATATAAAATAAGTGTGTAGCTTAATTAAATCAATTTAAGTTATAATAAATATTAAGTGAAAGATAAGAATAAAGATCGAGTTAAAGAGATAAAATTGAGTTAAACATAAGAAACTATTAAAAAAAAAAAAAAATAAGAACATATACTCGTAAGATTAAAATTAATTTACCTTCACAAAAATAAAGATTAGGCATATGATTTAAGACACATAGTAATATATTTTTTATAATCATTTGCTCTATCATGATAAATGTCAATGTTAACTTTTTTTAAATTTTGTTATAGAGTCTTAACATTAACTTAACTTCTTGTCAGAGGGTTGAAATGCGCCATATTGTTTGTAAAAAAATGGAAAGTAAAATGTATCAGGTAATCTCAGACGCCTACGGGGAACGTACAATGACACATTTTCAACACAAAACACTGAATAAACATTATTGTGAATTATATTATACAAGTACATCATATCAGATTTACAACATAAGATATTTGATGATTTTAGTCGCTAAATTAGAATAACTTCGACCTTAAGAAAAATTAAGAATTTTGTTTTGTCACAGTTTATTAATAGTATTTGCAGATAAGAAAACGTATAGTGTTTTGAAAACGAAACAAAAATTAAGTCAAACTCGCCGAAATGGAGTAATATGACATTAAACTTTTACCCGGTGATTCACCCCAAAGTCCCTATCTATTTATTCATAGAAATACATATATATTACAAAAAAATTAAAACGTATCCCTAACTATATGAGGCCAAGAGCCCATATTGGGATACAACATTATGGAAAGTGAAAGCATGCAAACTATTAAACGTTAGCATAAACAAAAATGAAAAATTATTACATAAACACATATTTCAATAAACATCTGGAAAACACGCTTGTGAATATGTTTTCGCGTAAAATAATGATTGTATAGAATTTTCAATTTGCCAATTTTTTGTTACAAGGTTGCGTTTATAAAATAAAAGACTTCAACTTACATATTTATCTGGAGTTTTATTTTCAAATGAGTTTACTATAACTAAATAAAATACAATGAAATGAATACCGAACCATCCTGGTTCAACCTAACCGTGATAATTGAACTTAATTTACGTTAGATGTTATAAGAAATTAACAACGTTGTTTCGAAGACAACCGAAAATCAATGCTGGGCGGAAAAAGTCTGAATTTAGTTTAGCAGTCGTCAGTGACGTGTTGCGTTTCTGTGCTGGTAGGCCTGGCACCTGGAGTTGCAAGTGTCCAGTATTGCTAATGCCTATAAATTTATATTACCGTATGTTTTAACCGGGATGTTTTTTCTTTCAGCAATATTCATTCCTACTTCAAAGGGTAACAAACTGCTAATGTTCAATAACCACACGTTTTCACAGCGCATCACCAGCGGAAAGAAGACGTGGTGGAACTGTAGCAGGGCCGTGGCCAATGCTTGCTCAGCTAAAATTGTCACAGTTGATAACACCGTCAGTGTGTCCAAGGGCTTTCACAACCACGATCCACCCGTATATCGTATAACCGCCGCAGGAACCTTTGTCAAAATGTAACATTATCGATGTGTGCTTAGTAAATCCTTAGAATCCCAACTTTCCACCAGCATCGCTATTGTTTACCTAATTATCGGTTATCTAATATATTTTTTTCTTTTTTTCGAATAAGTGTAAGAACAAATACCAAACTATTAAAGTTAAAGTAAATTATTATTATTGTAGGATAAGGTAGTTGAGGATTGGAGTTACTACCCCAGTTAGAGATTGACAGATAAGACACGAGATTGCTGTTTGATGTTTATTTATTACATGGCGAATAAATATGAAGTATATCGGGCGAGTGTTACGGCGATGAGGAGTTGAAGTAACTGCACTTGAACTATATGCTGGAACTGAGTGACGTCGTCGAGCTGGTCTGACGTGAACTGAACGTGTTGGGCTGACTAACTGAACGGGCTGACTGGCGTTGGCTGCGTCCTGTGGTCTCTTTATAGACGACGTTCCTTTGTAGTTCATTTCTTCATGTTAGGGACAATGTGAATGTACTGTAGAACAGTGCTCCCGGTTTAACGTGCAATACTATAAGAGTTGCATTATACTAATGTATTGGATTTGATAGAAAATGATGACATTGCATTGTCGGTTATTAGTCTTCTTCAGGTGAACTAATTTAACACGTGTGTGTCATCGACTATGGACTATGAACCCTACATTATTACCAACAAATTCAAGCGATTTTGTGCTCTTATGATACCGCGGTAGAGTTATATTTAGCGTTAATAGTAAAAATTCGGTTGGGTCAAGAGATTCTAGTCCTTAATTTGTTAAAACACTGTACAGCATAACGAGAGAATGGATTTGGATCGGCTTTTTTTAATTGGTTCTAGAGATCATTTAAAATCTGGACTGCGAAGGCGCGGACTTTTTTTTTGCGGAATTTTAAAACAAAGGCCCCTCCTCTATGGAACT
The DNA here is from genome assembly GCF_059751315.1 of Micrasema longulum. Lineage (NCBI taxonomy): Eukaryota > Metazoa > Arthropoda > Insecta > Trichoptera > Brachycentridae > Micrasema > Micrasema longulum. Next base: position 45,345 of record NW_028278957.1, read on the forward strand.
ATATAAATTCGCTGCTTATTTTAAGAACTGCGCGATGCGCTAAGATTTTTTAGATCACAAGCGCAGTGCGCAGTTAGCTCTTGCCCGCGGCAAGCAACGGTTGCGTATTGGGGGTGTTCTTGTCATTTAGAAATTTGATTCGATTGTTTGTCGATTCCGTCACAGATACGTTTTAACGATCGATCGCATTTAACGACAAATTAACATTATTTTTTGTTCAATATACATAATTTTACAACTTTACAACAATTTTACATATTTTTTTTATGATAATTTAAAAAATATTCTTGCGGTAAAATTTGGGGAACCAATAGTTCGATCCGTTCTATTATTGTGCCGCGCATGGTATCCACCCACCCTGATTTTACCGGACCTAGTGGATTGGCACGATACGTGTGAAACGGGCCCGTACATGACACACACAATCAATCATTTTTAGAATAATAATATGTTAGATAAAATATGGTACATTCTTAAATGTGTGCGTAATAAAGGAATGTATAACTATGCAACGTCTTTCATTTTACTATTACATGTAAATCAGTAGTTCAATCACAAATAACTATCGACGTGGTTAAAAACATGCTAAGCATTTGAGCGATCACAATGAACAATAATGAACATGCGTAAGTTATCGCAGTCATAAGTCAACGCGTGTGTAATCTCTAGGTCAAAGCTTGAATCGGCTTATTTATTGCTTTCCTCGTAAATAAATACAGTTCATTGGCGAAAAATCGGCGTTTACTATAAAAAATAATACAATATATTGCATTTGCAAAAAAATAAGGTGTATCTAATACAAAAAAGCGAAAATTAAATTACAATTACTATGGCGACTGCTTTTCTTGACATTTGGCTTGTCAACCGCCGGCTAAATGTAATAAATAGCATGAAGATTGCCTTTCTGTTCAACAAAACCTCAAGTCTCTGGATGAGTGGTGAAAAGAAAATAATATGTACTTGAACATAAAAAAATGTCAGATCATTCGTCTTCATCGAATAAAAAAACCGATTATTTTTTGTTACAGTATTGGCGGTGTATTGGCGGTGTATGTATAATTTCTCTACAGTATCAGTGAAAATGGATCTCGGGGTGTTTTTTGATCAAAAATTGTCTTTTGTATATCATATCAATGAAATTTCAAGCAAGGCATTAAACATATTGGGCTTTATTTTGAGAAACTCAAAAAAATTCAAGTCCATCCGATCTTTAAAAATATTATACTGTTCTCTTGTTTAGTTTTTAATTCATCAATATGGTCACCCTGCTATAACGTTCATGTTTATAATGTAGAAAACGTTCAACATATATTTCTACGATATATAAACAACAAATTTAACATTCCAATACAAAATGTGAATTATGACTTTTTATTAACACTGCTCAACCTAACAACACTTTCTGAAAGAAGAACTGTTAATGATCTCATTGTACTGAAATTAAAATTGTAAACTCTCTTTTTGACGCACCAAAAATACTCGAATTGATTAATTTTAGAGTACCTGCTGTCAACACTCGGAGTACTTTATTGTTTCATTGTTCCAGTACTTCTTCCAACCAATAAAACAATTTATTGATACCAAGACTGCATAGGTTAGGTAACACTTATGTAACACTTTATTTACTTTGTTTGCTATACAGAATTTATTTCATAAGCATAAAAATGTTTGCAGCCGTTCCATAAGTGTTACGTAACCTATGCAGTCTCGGTATCAATGAATTGTTTTGTTGGTCGGAAGAAGTACTGGAGTAATGAAACAAAAAAGTACTCCTAGTGTTGAAAGCAGGTACTCTAAAATTAATCAATTCAAGTATTTTTGGTACGTCAAAAAGAGAGTTGACAAATTAAATTTCAGTACAATGAGATCATTAATAGTTCTACTTTCAGAAAGTGTTGTTAGGTTGATAAGTGTTAATAGATAGTCATAATTCACATTTTGTATTGTAATGTTTAATTTGTAGTTAATATATATTAGAAATGTATGTTGAACGTTTTCTATATTATAAACATGAACACTATGTATATTTATATAGATATAATGTTTTTATCATTTTTTTTCTAACGAATAAGCGTTCTTCTGTTGCAGTAAAGTTTATCTCTTCCGGCCGAGGAAATAGACTATTGATGATTGATGGTTACACATATTGTGCCGTTGGCAGCGCACGAAAGGGAAAACTGTGGTGGGTGTGCTCCTCTAAACTGAAAGAGGGTTGTTGGGCAAAATCCATCACTCAAGATGACTGCGTCATTAGCTATGTTTACACTCACAATCATGCCCCGCCTAAATTTTTAGTTACACCAAACGGAAATTATATTAAAATACAACATACGAAAACTTAAAATTCGGGCAAAATCTGTGGAAGAAAAATATGGGCAAATCTAACTTACTGGTATGAATAAAAATTAATGATGCTGTTACGTAATTATTTGCAACTACACATATTATAATATTATTTTGAACCTCCCCATTATTAAATAGTAACATACTACTTGAACCACCTTGGTATTGGTGAAACCCGCTAGGATAAGTTTAAATGTTTCTTTCATATAACTTTCCGTTATGCATTATGATTTTGCGAGTAACAACTATTTTTTCTTACGAAGTCCTTGATTACACAATCCTATTTAGTTTTATGGTACTTTTCTCCCACCCATCTCTTCAACTTGTTGAAAATAATTACTCTCTTCTCTTTGCACAATATCGAATATTTTTTAGAGCACAACTTGATATACCCCTACAGAGCCAAGGCTCGGGGCAGATTTCAGAGTACGTTCACACAAGTGGCAGCGTGTGAACATCCGGATTGGTCATATTATAAGCGTACTGTATCTTGATATTGATTAATACATTTTTTCAAAAAATAATGTCAGCTAACATGAGGAATTTCATTCTTTTTTATTACTGTGCAATTTCGCCAAGACAAACAATTTCTGTTTCGTATTATTTTGACGCTATTGTGATTTTTGAAAATAGTTGGTAAATGTAACACAGTGGTCACTTAAACCGGTCCATTACAGACTGGTCATATACCCTATAAAAAAACCTAGACTTCCGCATCCATTTAGTAGTTCTCGTCTCTGTTGAGATATGTGTCTATTAATATTAAATTTCAATAGTGTTAAAAATTCAGCACTTTTGTGTAAAGGGAATTCGACAGTCAAAATATCATTTAAATTTTAAATGGTTCTTAGATTGGTTTACTGTCCAACTGAAATCATGTGGTAAAATAAAATAATGCGAACCTTTAATGGGTCAACATTATTATTATTAAAATATAAATATTAATATATAAATATATGTATATACATACTGAAACTAAACAAACAACTTGTAATTTTGTTAAGAAATTTTATTATTTTCACATTTATTTTGATAATGATGATGTTTGATATTTTTTTAAAAGTCGATCAGTAATTTGGACGACGCGCATCGTAGAAGATTTGTTGAATTTTCACCAGTCAACCAGCTTCGACACATCGATTTTGCGATTTTTAATTTTGAGAAAAATAATTTGAAGCGATATGTGGTGTATAAATAAAAAAACATATTTTATAAAGTGTCGTTAGCACGGGTTACCCCAGTGAGAACACATTTAAAAAATATTTTATAAAAATAAATAAAGCAACCACCTAAGCGAAAATGTTTTTTTATTTTATTACCTATTTGTAAATATTACCGGCACAGATTTTGAGTTTTCGAGAATGTTACACAGCATGAAGAGTGATCACTTAAGCCACTTAAATAAGCCGGGTTGTAGTCGCGTTGCTAGTGTCTCGGACTCATGGATAAGAGGTCCGTGGCTCGAACCCCACGCTACCACAACTTGATTCCCATTTTCTAATAGTGATTTATTTATAACTCGTTGAAAATGGCCCCTAAAACTGAAATATTGGGTAAATCATACGAACACAAATACATTTTTTTTTTAATAATAAAATATCGCACGATCTTTTACAATGTTGAAATCACTTATTAAGAAATAATACCATTATAAAAAATGTTTTGAAAAAGAAAAACAATATTTTAATGATAAACTTTTTTATTGTAGCAAATAAATATTTTTTACTATTCATATAATTTGTTTGTTACATATTTACATTAAAGCGCGCATTTATTTTTTTATTTTACAGATACATGCAGTCAACAATGATTAAATTACAAAATAAAGATAAGGTTTAAAGAGAGACCAGCGAAGTTTTTAAATAAAAATCAAATATACTAAATTGTGGTACATTTTTAAATTTGTGCGTGCTTATACAGAGTGTTTGGCAGAACGTTGAACATACGAAAATGGGGAGTAGGTGGGGTCATCTGCTACCTACTCAGTCCCAAGATTTTTTTAATGTGATTTTTATTTTTATTTATTATTTAAAAAAAAAAAATTAAAGCTCAACTTCGCGTTGCATTTGAAAAAAAACGGAAAGTGATGGAAGACTTCTGATTTTTCAAAAAAAATTCTAGAGTATGAGCTTTCTAACGGTATGTAGTTTGGTTATCTTTTTCGGAACCAGAGTTATTCGTTGTTATTTACCTAGCTGGACCATTTCGACGAAATTCTACTTATGTGGAAAGATAAATGTTTTGCGAAATTTATCAATGCAAAGGTGAAAATAATGAAACGGATTATTACTGGGATAGTTACGCAAAGCAGGAAGATTTTTTTTCATTCGTGCGCAGTCATAAGTGCTTGGCTATCTTTTCTCTCTTTCACTCTCTGAGGGAAGCGCCCGACGTGGCAGCGGCGCTTCACAAAGGGGATAATAATGATAATGTTTCACTCTAGCACACTCATATCGAATCGTTTCTCTCTTTCATTTTCAGAAAACCGCAGGTGACTACGTCTCAAACGCGTGAGTCACAGGATACCTTTTTATTTAGTCGAGACTTAACTGACTCTACAATCTCACGTTTTCTTTGCACTTACGCTTGTTTTCGTTAACTTCGTTTTGTGTTATTGTTATCAGTCGTTTTATTGAGTTATTGTTATCCCTGTTAAGTTTGTATGTTGGTGCAATGACTTCATTTACCAATGAGGAATATGCGGACATTTTAATAGCATATGGAAGCGCTAACTGCAATGCGCGTGAAGCGCGTAGAATTTATCAGGAACGTTATCCCAACCGACGAGTACCCAGTCACCGAACGTTTACGGGCAACCGACAACCTGTAGTTTCAAGAGCCGAGGGTCAACGTCAGAAAACACAATGTTGCCCTTGATGAGCAAATCCTTGCAGAGTTTGAAGCGAACCCTACCAAAAGTGTTAAACAGGTAGCTGCAACACTTGGCCTTGGAATATGGAAAGTGTGGTCTGTTCTCAGGCACGATGGAAGGCATCCTTTCCACTACACACCAGTTCAAGATATGTGTTTTTAGCTACACTACACAAGCAGGTAGTCAGCGCCGATCTTCTCGCAGGTAGTCGCTACAGATAGTTTGTCCTAATCTTTCTGCGAATAATGAGACCTTACGCTTTTATGGCTAAACTACTGAATCCAGTTAGAGTAGTATAATATATTTTTTGTAAGTAGTGAATTCAATTCTTGTTTTGTTGGTTCTAGGTCTTGAAGATAGTGATTTTGGGAGACGTGTCGATTTTTGCCGTCATTTGCTCCATATCGATGTGGACGATGCAAACTTTTTGAGGAAAATTCTTTGGACTGACGAATCTACATTTGACAAGGAGGGAATAGTTAACTATCACAACTTACACCACTGGGCACCACGAAAAGAAAACCCACGCGTAAAGAGACAAAGGGGTTTTCAAAGAAGATTCAGTCTCAATGTTTGGGCTGGACTGATCGGCAATAGGGTAATAGGGCCATTTTATTTACCAGATAATCTCAATGGACATAATTATTTGGAATTTCGAATAAATGATTTACCCGAATTAGTGGAAGAAGTGTTCCAAAAAAATACGACTATTGTCTTTCAATATGACGGCTGCCCAGCTCATTGGAGCTTAGCTGTAAGGGAGTACCTTAATTATGTTTTCCCTAACGCATTGATTGGTCGGGATGGTCCAATTCTCTGGTCCCCGCGATCGCCATACCTCACTCCTATCAATTTTTACGTCTGGGGAAGAGCCAAGGATTTGGTTTACATCGCTGAAGTTTACAGTCGTGAAGAATAGATAAGGCGTATTGACGCTGCGTTCGAGAAGATGAAACAGAAGATGCTACTGCGAACAACAACAGTCGAAATAAGGAACCGATGCAGAGCTTGCATAGCAAATGAAGGACGTCAATTGAAGCAAGGCTTAAACTAAACGTTTAAGCAAGGCTTAAACGTTTAGTTTAAGCCTCGCTTAAGAAAAAAATATACGTTTGATGGTCCATAACTTTGTTTCTAGAAATAACAAGGAACAAATATATATTTTTTTAAAAGTACCTACCACCCATTGAGATTCTAATAAAATTTAAAAAAACAAATCTGCCCATAAAAAAAATTTATGGAAGCTAAAGGTATGAAAGTTACGAAATTCCAAAATTAAAAAAAAAACATATAAATAAAATCTTGGGGCCTAGGTCAAATCTTTGGGGCTGAGTAGGTAGCATATCACCCCACCTACTCCCTGTTTCCGTATGTTCAATGTTCTGCCGAACACCCTGTATATAGATGTAAAAGGGTGTGTTTGTGCGTATATGTATGAGAGTTAGTGTACAGTGCGGTGCATATGTATTAGAGTGTTCAGGTGTGTAAGCAAATGCAACATTAAAAAGCACGTGGGATTAAGTGTATCTGATATCTCAAGCTTTGTCCCGATATTTCTCCACATTTTTTATGCAAATTCAAAAAAATCAAAAATCGAACAAACTTTGCTCTTCACTCAATATAAATCATTTTTTACAGAATCAATTAACATTTCGTCAATTGCACTAGCCCACATCACTTTTGCATTCATTTTGACAGCTTTGACAGGCGAAAATGTTCACCGCTACACGAGAAAAACCGTTCGTAGACTATTTGCACCGCTTTGACTGCTATCCTACAAATGGCGGTACCGATGTTTGACGTTCTGCTCACAATCAACTCTTTCTAGGAAATCAGCGCTATTGGTTTGTACAGACGACGTCATCCACCTCCATATGACGGCCGCTAAATGACATCACCGCTCTCTTAGGAAACCATAGCTTAAGTTATCTTTTGGTTGGTTCGAAGTTTAAAACAGTTCACAACAATTTTACTTTTGTTTTTTGTACCTCATTAAGCTAGAAGGCCCAATTACAGTGGTAAATTACAGCACAGAATACCAGAATACAAAAAACTTTCTTTTTGTGTTCTCACCGGAAATCGAGTCCGGAACCTTTCATGCGTAAGTAAAGCGTCTTAAGCTAGGGTTTCCTAGGACAGCGGTGCCCGCATCTTAACGGCCGTAGTGAATGGTGATGCGGTGGACAGCCGTCGTAACGTCGACTAGAGAGTGGTTTCCTAGGGAAGCGGTGTTAAATGGTGTTGATAACACCGTTTTCCTAGGAAACCACACTCTAGTCGACGTTACGACGGCTGTCCACCGCATCACCGTTCACTACGGCCGTTAAAATACGGGCACCGCTGTCCTAGGAAACCCTAGCTTTAGTCACTACACAACGGAGGCCGCTAATATTAATATAAAATCGTTTTTGTATAACATCTAAGTGGATATACAAAATGTGTACGCATGTTTTCATTTATAAGCAAGTCTGTTTTATATAATGACCATTAGTAATTTTATATAATATTTTAAGTATATTCTTATTTGCTCTTTGTTTTTGTTCTTCTGGGTAGTACCCATAAAATTATTTACAGTATGTAGTGGACCAAGTGTGAATCCTTGTAGTGTGCCGTGTTTAGCATTTTTTTTATTGCCAAATTTGTCGTTTGTTACTGTGAAGTATTTACTATCATCTATGTACCTATCTATTATATGAAACATGTTTTATTGTACTAACGACAAAACGTTCTTCTGTTGCAGTAAAGTTTATTCCTTCTGGCCGAGGAAATAGACTATTGATGATTGATGGTTACACGTATTGTACCGTTCGCCGTGGAAGTAATGGAAAAATGTGGTGGGTGTGCTCCTCTAGACTGAAAAATGGTTGTTCGGCAAAATCCTTCACTCAAGAGGATCGTGTCATTAACTACACGAACACTCACAATCACGCCCCGCCTCAAATTTTTGTTACATCAAGCGGAGATTATGTTAAAATGAAATATACCAAAATATCGCAAAAGTTAACAACATATGTATAGTAGTATGAAATAAACAAAATACGGTCAAAAACTGTGGATGCAAATTCTAACGATTAGAATGAAAATCAAAGATGCTGGGGTTGCGATTTATAATTTGCGTGGGCATTACTTAAATAAATCGTTGATCTGCGATGATGGCAGATGTGGACAAAAACTATACGGCCAAACAAACCACAGCAGACAAAAAATCCTACCTTTGGGAAGTCCGGAAAGGGGATCGGAGACAGGAATTAGGATGCTAAATCTCCAAGTCCTACCTTCTGGGTTGTGTTTCCTTTTTTTCGGCGAACACAGAACTTTTACTATAACTATGCGGGGAATAAATCGATGAATTTGGCGGCGCGGCGGTCAGAAGATGTAAAGGTGTGCCGATGCGGGCAGATAATTAAAATGCGAGTGGATGCGGGCAGATAAATGATGATACATGCGGTTGTTGACAGAACAAATTATGCCGAAAAAAAAAACGATATTGTTAATGTTGGTTTCTATGGATATGGAAAATTGTTCTCATAGTAACCGTAGCTATCTATGGCCATAGCGACGAGGAGAATAAATAAATATTAGAAGTTGGGAAATCACAGAATGGGTAGAATAGATGGACTTTCATCAACTGCCGGTCCATCCAGCCACAAACCACTCAATCCCACTAACCACTCACGCAACCAGACGCATTACGGAATAGATGGAAAAGGCATCTAAAAAACTATTTTTATAAAACATTATTTAACTCTGTATTTTTATCTCTCATTAAATACATTTTTGTTATTTTCTTAGGTTAACCATTTTTTTTAAATTTCTTTCTCATTTTTTAGATCTTAATTTTAATAGGTACTTTTAATTTTTTTTTCTGTAGATATTAATTGAAATTTTCGATTGACTTTGTTTTATTTGTTATCTTGTTTTGATTACATTATGAGCACACACTATTTATATATGTATATATATATATTCATATATATATATTCCTATGTTTGAAATATATTCAAATAAATGGCTGTTCTTTAATTTTAATTGTATTATTTTTCTCTATTTTCCTACTTTTACAAGAAAATATTTAAAACCATTTTTTCTGGTTTCGTTGAGTTTTTTCCTCTTTATTTTCTTGATAATATTTTTAATTTTTCAAAGCATCAATAACAAAATAATATATGTTCGTTATTTTATATGCATAAAGTATTATGTCTGTACTCTTTTATTTGATTCTTAGTTAAAACTAATGTCTGAGCCCCGATGACAAACTATTATTTAATAGTTTATCGGGACAAAATATGTTTTACATTTTCTTTTCTTTTTATAATGTAATTATATTGTAATGATGTGTGTATTTTTATTGAATAAAGACTATAAAAAAGGAATATGCTTTAAAAGAAAACACATTTCAGTTTCAAGTCCTTTAATTACGTACTTTATAAATATAATTTTTAAGTTTGGTCTGATTCCGGAGATGATCCCTTCATTGTAAACAATTATAGACTGATTTAACTTTTACCTGCCATTAAAAAAAGAAAAAAAAGTATGAATTTAAAATATATATAAATATCTTAGATCCGTTTCAATACGGTTTTCAAAAAAAAAGTTTTTTTGACTTGCTGCAGACTTTTGCAGAATTCATAAAAAAAAACAAACTAAATATTTTGTATCACGTCATTGCACTATTTATCAAATTTTCATAAGCTTTTGACACTTTATCATTTAAAATTAATTAGTATATTGAAGTCAACTGGTATAAGGGAATTTTTTTACTTACCATTTAAAAAATATATTTAATGGGGAGGAAAATGAAAATAAAAATTAAAAAATCATTATGTTCAGCAAGGGAAGGTTTAACACGGGTACCTCAAGGCTCTATTCTGGGTCCAAAGTTGTAAATAATTTATGTGTCAATGATTTGTAATGTTTTTAATGAACCAAAGAGGTTTATATGTTTAATGGTGGAGAGAGTGCAGAAGAAATTTCTGCGCTATCTGTACCTAAAAGAGTGTGGATATTATCTTTGGCTCTTCCCAATTGACATTTTACTGGGGATGCTAGGCTATCAGTCATTATGGAGAATGAGGGACGTTAACTTTTTCCAGGTGATTGGTGGTCACATATATAACTCAGAAATTCTGATGGATGTAGGTCTTTTCGTACCTGATAACTATTTTCGACAAAGACAGCATCGATTGTTTTACCTACCACGATGCAGAACCAACCTGCCAACGGTTATGCTGGTTGGTAGAGTATATTTGCTACTTAATCGCATCGCCTCGGATGTCGACATATTTTACGACAGTGGGCCTTCCCTAAGGAAAACATTTTCTAACTTTTACTTTTTCTTTTTACATTTTGTTATATTATTTTAATAACAAAACTATCTACTGTAATTTGCGATCTATTATTGTATTAAGAATGAATTGGGTCTTTTATATGTAATGTTCTAAATATCTGAACAAATAAATGAAATATTTATTTGCCGACGACACCGCACTAGTCATTAAAAAAGAAACCCTTTAGAATCTCAAATGATACTGCAAAATTATTTGAATCGATTGTTGAAGGGGGGTCATGACTATCGTCTTATTATAGATGCAAAAAAAAAACTAAATAACTATACATAAAATCTCCTCATGCCAAAAAATGTGTTTTGCCTAAAATGTACTCTTCCCAAATTGCTTCCATGATGGTATACTAACCCGTGTAATTGTGAACCTACCTACGTATTAATATAGATCAGAATTTTAAATGGGATCGTCAAATATTTAAACTTTGTTATCAGTTGCGGACTCTTGTGTGTACTTTTTATAAGTTATCTTTTATTTTAAAATATTTATTTTACCTTGAATCAAGAATAAGGTACGGCATAAAGTCGTTGGGACATTCAGCTAAAAACCAATATTAAAATGATGCAGGGTCTACAGCACTCAATGTTAAAAAAATTGTACAAGCGGAGATTTACAGACAGAAAAGTCTCCTCAAAACATTTTTTTTATGCTAACTTATTATAGATTAAGGCATATGTTTTATTTAAATTATTTTAATATTTAAAGCATTAACTTTGTGGTCAAACATTTTACTAAATGTTATCAAATATTTGTATTTGACTATTTTTGTGCAACAACTATGGTGAAGGTGTATAGCGGGTTTTGCATGTTGGTTTGCATGTTGGTTTAATTGGTGTCCTGAAAAAGAGACGGGTACGTCTCAAAACCGGTAGATATAGGAAAGTCGGTAAGTGGTTATATACGAATATTTAAACAACATTTAGTTAAATTATTTATTGACAGTTTTTGATGGAATTCCATTTAATTATCTTATATAAGTTATTAATTTAAAAATACTTGGTACACTTCCACTTATTTATTTGACCAACTGGCACACGTTGCTCACTACATTTTACTAGTTGTGAGAGATTACACTTATAAGTTAAAAGCTTCCAAAGCCAAATCAACAATTCAAATAAAAATATTTTTTAAAAATTTAATGACAATTCTTGATGGAATTCCATTGTAATGATGTGGTAAGTAATAACTTATATTTAAATATAAGTTATTAATTTAAAAAATACTTGGAACACTTCCACTATTTATTTGACCAATTAGCGCTTTCAGCCTCCAATGGGCATCTTCAGACTGGTGAATATTATACAGTGTAAGGATAATTGAAGACCTGTAATAAAATAGGGCTTAAATACCAAAAAATAAAAAATGACGTTGAGTATGAGGAAATGTTCTATATGCCTACGCCAATAACACAAATTAGAACTTATGTTCCAGATTTTTTTTTTATATCAATCTGAAGTCATGCATATGGGATAGAGCCTAAGTACAATACCCATTAACGCATATAAGGGCCTACGTGATTAATCGCAGCGCTAAGCATTTCATACAAAATGGCTGGACGCGAGACTTGTGATCCGGATACGCCTTTTACAACAAATCGGAAAAGAAGTGGTTTCAATAAGTTATGTGAAAATAAAAAGTTAAAAGCCCAAGGGAAACAATATTGTTCTACTAAAAATGTGATTGTACCAGCAATAAGTCCTCCGAATACTTCGGTAAGTCGATTTGTTTTTAAAAATCTGTTTTGACAAATTTTTGACAAGTTTCAACTAGCGTTCAGAATCTAGGGATGTGCAAACGATGTCTGAGGTGCACAGGGGTCAAAGCACGTAGCCTGGGAGGAGAAATCGAGTGAACACGATCACCGTGAGTGATATTTTCTGCCATTTTTTAAATGAAGAACCGACTGTCAAAAATTTTATGTTTCTATGGGGAATTCCAAATAATTGTCGGCGAATTTCGTTTTCGAATTGCACGGCGTCTGATATTTCAATTATTTTAGTATGGAAAAATATCGGCTTAAAATACAATCTTTGAGTGAATTACTAAAATTTTAAGAATAGCGGAGTATTTTATGTTCATTTGCATGATACATTACCTTATTTATTCTGAGATTTTAAAAGGATTTTGAAATTGACCCCGTTATACCAAGTTTTACAAATTTTATTCAAACGTTTTAACTAAAATTCATGTATAATTTAGTATGTATTTTATATATAATTTAGAAGATTAATAGCTTTATAGCTTAATTTACAAGAAACATTGGGCATTTTCCTAATTACTCCTAGGTGGGTGAACATTTATTTTTTGGCAAGAAAGCGATGAAAATACGGCTTTTCGAAATGTCAAAAGTGAAATACATTTTCACCCAGGTAAATAATTTGTAGTGTTGCTTGTATGTTAACCTTAGAAAGTGGCATTTAGGGTTATTTTTGACAGTCCTCCGTAAAGTTGTCATTTTTTTTCAGTTCACTTGCAAGTGCCAGAATGACTGTAAAAGTCTTCTTTATGATCAAAAACTGCAGTTGCATAAATAATTTTACGAAGCAGGTGACTGGTTGAAGCAAAGTGCATATTTAATGGGATTATTCCATATTTCAAACATTAGAAGACGGAGAAATGGGAAATACAAAAACCCATCAGAAAGCAAAAGGCAGTGTACTGTTTATTACACTGTCCCTAATGACAATGGTCAAGTAGTCAATGTCTGTCGTGCCACTTTTATTGATATATTAAGGTATTCGAGTCCTACTAATAGAGAAAAAAACGCGGAGAGACTATCCTCACCGAAAAAGGGGTAATAAGAAAAAATATCGAAAATTCGATCTTGAAGACGAAAACCAAGTCATCGGGCATGTTAAATTGTTTCCACGACAAGAAAGCCACTATTCACGAGCTAAGACAAGTAATAAATTAATTAAATTTAAAAATAAATAAATTAATTGGCGATATAAAAACCTTTAAACTACGCCAATTAGATTACCAAAGCCGGATCACGGACGAAAAAAAAAAGATTTACTCAACATGATCGAGTATATGCCTTCTGAAGAACACAAAAATTTCGACAAAAATCTTTTCCAGTAGAGAGTTATGATAGATATCTTTTTCCATTGATTAATAATTATTATTTTTAATTTATATACCTACATTATAAATAATTTATTTTTTTGTTCAAAATTATTAGTTTTACGCATCCTTGAATTAAAAATCAGACATTTTAATGGATGTTGGTGATAGGCCCTATTTTATGTTTTTACGCTAGGCACTTTTAGGCCTGACTAATGAAATAGCAGTTGGTCTTAAGGCCTTCTCAATTACTTTGTTATTTTATACCCTTTTAAAATAATATTTCACTTTATAATTTTCACTAAACTTATTTCTTACACATTAGTACACATTTTAAAGAATTAAAAAATATATGCTGTAAACCAAAAAAACTGAGTATATCTTTAAACCCTTGTAACTTTTTTTCACTTTTCTGGTGCTTAGGCCCAATTTTATTACAGGTCTTCAATTTATATAAAACTAAATATTATTTTAAGTGTTGGTACATTTAAAAATAAGTTGAAAAAGATACAATACGCAATATTCCAATGGAACAGAGTGAGATAAATTATTAAAACATGAGTTGGGGGTGTACTTTAAGAGAGGATTCTATTCTATGAAAAGCATATTTTGTTTTATTACGATGAACAGGGTCCAACTAAGGGGGCTTATAAGGGTGAGAAAGCGCTAATTGGTCAAATAAATAAGTGCGAGTGTACTAAGTATTTTAAATTAATAACTTATATAAGTTATTACATCATTAAGACATATGTGTTTAAAAGTTTATAAATTATGTATATATATATATGTACACAATGTTATTATTAGAGCACACATAATATGTTTGTGTGCTATACTTCAAGATTCAAAATAAATATAAATAAAACGCTTGAAAACACTACCAGTCCGAGGATTACTGTAGCTTTGCATCATTTTAGAATAATTAGCAGGCGAAGCAGAGGCAGACCAAATTTAGATGGCTGGATTATGTGAAAAGTGACATTAGAGCAATTGACCAGTCGGAGCTGGAAAAGAGCCGCAGGGTGCAAGGAGGAATGGAGACAGATTCTGGAGGAAGCCAGGGCCCACAACGGGCTGTAGCGCCGCCGATGATTATGAAATTCGAAATTCCTCTCAAACATGACCATAACACACACAACATGTATAATGGTCCCGTCGCTACGTATGTCTTTTGCCACTGTGAAATATTTACATCAGCTATGTAGCTATAAAATATTTTTACTATACTAACGACAAAGCGTTCTTCTGTTGCAGTTAAGTTTATCCCTTCTGGCCGAGGAAATAGACTTTTGATGATAAACGGTTTCACGCACTGCGCCGTTGGCCGCGTAAGTAATGGAAAAACGTGGTGGGCGTGCTCCTCCAAACTAAAAAATGGTTGCCTGGCAAAATCCGTCACTCAAGAGGACCGTGTCATTAGCTACACAAATACTCACAACCATGCCCCGCCTAGGTTTTTAGTAACGCCAAGCGGAGATTATATTAAAATTAATTGAGGGCAATAATTACAAGGAATTTTACTTTTTTATTACTGTACAATTTAACTTTGTCAAAAAAAAAACATTTTCGGGTATTGTTATTTCGACAACATTGATTTTTTTCAATATTTGGTGACTGTTACACTGTAATCAATTAAGTTTGTGCATCTATCGTACATAGTTTTACCACACATTGGCCTGAGAGGTCGCATTTCGACAGCATTCAGCCTACTTTCATCCCTGTTTTTTATACAAGTCTATACTTCGCTCCCATACACCAGGGTCGGGACCAGGACTCCATTGTGAACTGCTTATTTTGCCTCTTGCGACAAACATTTATTTGCCAAGGTTGATTTTAGTGCACCGTTCACTCTGTTCCCGGCACTCACCCTACTTTCAATATCAATCAATTAAATTAAACCAGTCAATTAGGGGGCCTAAACCTCATTAAATCCTTTGACTTGCACAATCTTTAATAGCTTACAAATGTTTCAGTAGCTTTCTTCACTTTGGGGATATAATATGTCTGTTAATATTTAATTTCAATAGGCATACTCAAAGCATTGTTGAATAAACAAACAACTTACAATAATTTAGATATTTTATTATTTCCGCATTCATTTTTTAACGTTTGATATTTTTTTCAATGTCGACGTCATGCATCGCTGTAGATGTGTTAAATTTTCATCAGTCAATCTGTTTCGACACTCACATTTTATAATTTTTAATATTGCGAAAAATGATTCGCAGATATATGTGGTAGTAATAACGCACACTGCAAATTGCCTTAATTTTGGAAATTTACTTACAAGGATATTTATGATAAATGTCTTGTATTTTATTCCCTTCAAACATGGCTATCATTGCAATATCCGAATGCAGGTATATAAACTCAATTTCTAAGATTATACTGCAACTGGCTTAGTGTTTACGCCACGTTGCGAATTTAGAATGTCGATCGACGATATCACTGTAATAGGGATGTCCACATCGATCGTTGGTCGATATTATCATAGTGTGTTTAATTTTTGATTTCTCCGATAACAGAATTCAAAATATACATTTTAGTGTGTCCCTGCGAAAGTTGGAAACTTTGGAAGGGCCACGCAAAACCTTCGATTGAACCAAGGTTTGGGCATGCCCGGTTTAAAGTGCATAACAGTACGTGCACATTTTTAGGTGTACAAGGTCAAATGTAAAAATGTAAAAGGTAAAAAATAAATTAGCGCACTGTTAACTGATTATTTCAAATCTGCATACAATGTATCTCATGATTCTTTCATATTTTCGCAGCAGAATATCATGTGGCCAGATATAGGTAGAATCACTCTCTTATCGTCTGGTATTCTAAAATAATGCAAATCAATGGAAAGGTGCTGGCCCAGATGGTCTACCTCCTCTTTTTATAAAAAAAAAATTGCTCCGAATCTTTGTGTTTACCGCTTAATATAATCTTTAATAAATCTATTGATCCTAGAATTTTTCCATTATTATGCAAAACTGCACACATCTCTCCAATTTTTAAAAAAGGCGATAAGGAGGATGTCAGGAATTACAGACCAATTGCAAAATTATCATGCCTTAGCAAGATTCTTGAATCTATTGTATATGATGGAAAAAAACCATATTATTCTTGTAGAACCAAATTTTTTAAATGTGAGAATATTATACGAGGTGTGTTCAGAAAATAACGGGAACTTTTTAAATTCGCGGGTTTGGAGAGTCCGATTGTCAAATCTTTTTATTATGTTGGTATACATGACCCTGAAGTATGCTAAAATTTTCAGCTGTATTCATTGTTCACTTTGTCTGTGGCAGCCGCTAAGGTTAGACGTGTTCGGCGTGCTCGGCGATTTTCGTCTTTGTGATCCAGAATGCCTCCATTGGGACGATCGAGCCTTACATTTTGACAATCAGACTCTCCGAACCCGCGAAATTGAAAATTTCCCGTTATTTTCTGAACACACCTCGTATAATATTCTCACATTTTAAAAATTTTGTTCTACAAGAATAATATGGTTTTTTTTTCCAAACGATCTGAAACAACAAATATTATCCAATACATCCAATTTTTGAGTGACAGCATCGATAACAACTTGCAAGTTGATGCCATGTATACAGATTTCTGTTAAGCTTTCGATGGCAATTATAATATTTTACTAAACCGAGCGAGAGAAATGTGCTTGTTGATTTGATTAATGGATGCGTCGAAAAAATAGGAAATTGAAAATAGACTAAAACTTAATTCATCTAAAACGGAACAACTATTGATGTCTTCAGCCAGACGACAGAATTTGATTCAGGATACGGCACTACCCGATGTAAGGAGTACCGCTTTAACCACCGTTAAACTACTGGGAGTCATCCTTAATTCTGACCTTTCTCTTAACGCTCAAATTGGTAGAATGATAAGTTCATGCTTTTGTCAGCTGAGACAGATTAAATGCATACGCAAAAATTTGGCAGTAGATGCCGCCCGTCAATAAATAAATGCGTTTGTAGTGTCTAAAGTCGATTATTGTAATGCTATCTACGCAGGTCTACCAATGAATAAAATGACTCGCCTACAGTCTGTATTGAATGCCGCAGCGAGACTTATTTTTGGAATCTCTAAGTTCAGTCATATCACTCCACTACTTCGGAAATTGCACTGGCTACGTTTTCCACAGAGGGTGGAATACAAAGTCTGTTGGCTTATGTATAAGTCACTGCACAACTCTGCTCCAGAATATCTAAGGGAACTCTGCATTCCAGATGAACTAGCTAAAAGACGTCTTACGCATAGATCAGCTACATCTACGTCAAAAGGAAAAGTTATTATACCTCTACGCAAACAGCGTACTAAATTCGGCGAACATGCATTTTCGGTCGCAGGCCCTACGACATGGAATGCTCTCCTGGATAATTATACGTTTCGTAAATTTAAACGGATTTTAAGATTGTTTAGATTCAGTGTAAATATATATATACTCATTAATGCCAATCTGTTATGGCTTCCATAAGCCTGTTGATTGGCTTACAAAAAAATAAATATATTTATCTAAGAATGTGTCCAGATCTTATATATTATATAAGTCTGTTTATATTTTTATCCTTTGCTTTTTTATAGATTCCAAGATCATCTAAGTATATTCTTTGCTTTTTTAAAAAGTTTTTCCTGGCCATGCATACTATTAATTATATAAGCAGACTTGTAGCTCAATCACAATAGGCGCTTCTGTCGATAATTTTATTTTACCGCGATTGTTTATCGTTTTACCCAGGTCCATCGTAGAACACCGACATAGGTAGATTTATCGATCAGGGATTTTTTTTTGTGAACACTCTTCAAGGAAAGGAGATCTTGACACAGAGTGAAGACTCTTCAAGGAAAGGAGACCTTTCAAAGTGCAAAAAAAACGACAGACGGACAAACTGAAACTTGACCCACGCGACCACAATAAACTCATCTTTGAAAAGCAAAAGCACGAGTTCGTTATCGCTGACTTATTTCATTATGATAGGTGCAACTAATCAACGTCGATAAACAATATCTTGAGTTTGTCCAAATTTTTGTAGACAAGGACTGGATTCAACTCCTTGGAGAGCTGTTTATATTAACATATTACCACAGAGACTTCACAAACATCAACAGATAAAATAATTGAAGGAATATAGATGTTGAAATATGGGCAGAATGGTGAATGTTACACAGTGTGTAAAGTGGCCACTTAAACCAGCCATTGACAGGTCATAAGCCATGTAGATGCCTAGACTTCTATATTACCTTCTCTTAAATATTCTTCATCTCTGTTGTAATATGTTAACGTCGATAAACATCTGTTATTGAGCGATATTCAATTGTATGCCGTACTGTATTCAATATTTTCTGCGTTTCTATGGGAGGAGTTTGCTTCTTTGTACTGTAGGATTTTTTGCTTTTGGAAAGCATGGGAGCTCCTACTCAGTTGAAGGTGACAAAATAAAATGACGTTTTGCGTTGATGGATGTTAATTACATGTTAAATGTACAGAGTAACTGAGAAATGAACTGCGCAAACGTTTTACTTGAGTAGCTAACTCACTAACTGATGAACAAATTAACTGAACTGTTTATATAGTAACGGTCCAGCGTTCACTTTACTTCCTAGTGGGGACTTGAGGTCGTATATCACTTCCTTGGCTGTCGGCATTTCGATATCCGTTCGCGTCGGCGATTTTTCATCAGTAATAAGGATGTTTTGATAATCTATTGTTAGAATCCAGGAAATGTATGATTCAACTTTTACACTATTCTTAAGACGACAGCAGGTTAGATGACAGTGAGCGTTCGTTTTCAAGTGACTCCTGCTGTATCATTTTGGTAGCAATGAACCATATTTATAGTTCTAACACCAAGCTCTCTTAAATTGTAGTAAAGTTCATCCCTTCTGGCCGAGGAAACAGGCGACTGATGATAGACGGTTACACCCACTGTACTACCGGCCGCGTAAATAAAGGAAAGGCGTGGTGGGCGTGCTCCTCCAGACTGAAAAATGGTTGCTCAGCAAAATCCGTTACCCAAGACGACCGTGTCATTAGCTACACGAACACTCACAATCATGCTCCGCCTAGATTTTTAGTTACACCAAACGGAGATTATATTAAAGTCCATTCAAAATGAGGAATTCAATTATTTTTTTTAAAAAAAAGGTAAATTGAAAAATACATATTAGAGGCACTAAGACGACACATCAAAAAATGTTTTATATAAAAACAAATAAATGTAACAAAATGAAAACATTTTCAAATATTATTATATTAAGTTTTTGTGAATATTTTACAGCGTGTAAAGTGATCACTTAAGCCAGTTAAATACATTACATAATCAATAATATGTATGTATTTATTTATCAACAGACATTGTCCATTTAGACAATTTAAAGGGTATTAATATTACAATATAAGAATAGTTAAAAACATTTTTGAAAATAATAAAAGAAGCATTGAAAAAACATAAGGGACATCAAGACAAGATCTGGACTATTTATTTAGTGCTCGTTTAAATCGTTTAGATTTCCATATTCCTAAATAGTTTATTGATGTTGCAGTAGCTTTAGTCTCTGTTGAGATATCTGTTTCTCAAAATAAAATTAAAATATTGTTAAAATCTCTCTTTCTACGATGATTTTAATATAGTTTAATGGTCAATAAGTAATCTTTTGGTGGGTTCAAAGTTTACAACAGTATTTTTTTTTGTCTACCAAGGTAAATAAAATAGTTGTATGTGTTTAAGTGGTATAGGTACAAAGGTGTTTTGCACATTTACATTTATAAGTGTGTATGTTTTACATTTTTATCTTTAGTGTTTTTATAGAATATTCCAAGATCATCCACGTGTATTCTTCTTTGCTCTTTGTTTTAAGTTCTTCCGGGTCGTTAGTACCCATTTTATATTTTATAGTATGTAGTGGACCAAGTATAAATCCTTGTGGGACACTACAATGTATTAAATATTTTCTTGGTGAGTCCTTTGCCAGTGCGCATCACGTTACGTGTTTATACGTCTAATAGCAAGCTTTCTTACATTGTAGTCAAGTTCATTCCTTCTGGCCGAGGAAAGAGGTTATTGGTGATAGACGGTTACACCCATTGTATCAATGGTCCCGTAAGAAACGGAAAGGCATGGTGGGTGTGCTCAAAAATGAAGAATGGTTGTTTGGCAAAATCCGTCACTCAAGATGATCGTGTCATTAGCTACACGAACGCTCACAATCATCCCCCTCCTAAATTTTTAGTTACACCAAGAGGAGAGTATATTAAAGTATGCTAAAGGCAACGAATGATACAAATGACAAGTCAGGGATACTCTTGTCTAAGTTACTTTTGTCAAGAATATACGTAGGCATGACTGAAAATTTCATGAAAATGTATAACCCAACTAGCGCGCCCAATTGACCTTTTGCACTATTCGCGTGAAACAGAAACACCATGTGGCCTCTGATTGAAATAAATATTATATTACTCGTAGTTACACATTTTTCAATAATTTAGTCTTGGTGTTTTTTATTTATTTTGCAATCTGAAGGAAAATTGGAATCAATTATGTTTTTGTCTTTGATTATTTAAATGATTTTTTAAATATAGGTGTAGCCCACATTGGAATTTGATATGAAATAAATTTATAACAGTATCAGTGTTATATTCATTTCATATTACCTACATCACATTTCTCTAAAGGTTGTGCTGTTCGTTGATCTATTTTCTTTACTGATTTTTAAGTTGGCTACACACTGAAATATTTTATTATTCCTGGACTAGTACCTTATGACTCATCACCTTACCTTGTAACAAAAACGATCCAGATACGCTCTGAATTTAGTGTCAATAATGTGCCCTAAGCACCACTGGGTGCGAATAAGAAAATAATAATGATGATCATCGTCTTTTTACCCAAATCCTGAATATGACTTCACTCGTATGATACTGAATCAACTTTTCTAAAAACTTTTTTTTTTAATATTCTTTTCATACGGTATTTCGCCTTATAAGAACACTTTTATTTTGTAACTTAGACAAAGAGCGCTGTTTTAGACATTTGTTTAATATTATTTCAAATAAAATCTCATTTGATTAAATTTTTTTGTTTTATTTATTCCTCCAAAACAAATAGTAATCGAGATATTAAAACATCATAATTGTTTTTTTACATGCGAGAGTATGCAGGTCAAAATAAGTATCATAATAGAGATGTAACTACAGTGCTTTCCGCTTTTAAAATCAATTTCCATTTCGTTAAACGTTTTCTTAAATATTAATAAAAATATCCTAAACTGAATAGTTTATAACCACATGTTATATGTACTTCTAAACGATAACCTGGACCCCGATTACAATGAGAAATTAACAGTCAAACGAGAGTTATCTTCGATTGTTCTGATAGTTAATTTTTAGTTTATTTTTGTTTCAAATTCTAAGATTCTTGTTGGATGCTCGATACCTTCGACCTCGGGACTGTAAAACAAGGCCTGCCCTTTCGCGATACGCGTGTTCGAAGAAAACAGGGAACGTTTGATTTTAGGTAAACTAATTGACGTTATGGTTTTGAGTGTCAATCCTGGAATTAATGAAAGGAGTAAGGACTTACGGTTTCCTCCCTTTGACACTGGTCCAGAAAGACACCGTTATCGTTTGCACTGGTCACTTTGCACGTTTTCTTATATGTTGGTGATTCGAAATCACTGTCACGCTCGCGGTACGGTTTTCGCTGTTGTTCGCGGTACGTTTTTTTGTTGTGTTGTCACGCGTTGCTTTCTTGACTCGCCGTCAGGGAGAAGTAGGTACATTGGGATTCAAAACAAGGACCACCGGAATCAAAGGAAGGAATGGCTTGACACTTGAATAAAAGAAAATGAATCCGAAACAATTCTAGATACCTGAAATATGACCATATACTTCTTGTTTTCTCAAACTGAACGGTTTGAGTAGGTAGGAAGAAATTGTCTCAAGGCAATATACCTGCGTTTATATGTACATAAAGTGTCAAGTAAATAGAATAATTTGCCAAGCTCACAGTGAAACGCGCTTTGGAAGCAGACGAGTTAAATTAAATTAAAATCACGGTTTATATAACTGAAATTTAAAAAATTGAATTTTTTGATTTTTGACAAGAAAAAAGTTTTTTTAGTATGATCGAAACCGATAAGAAAATCCATGGTCTTCAAAATGCATTTCCGGTAGTTGGAGGGAGTCCTTTTACTGTCCCTGGATTGGCACTTGTAGCGCAAGGCTGATCACCTTATCTTCATGTAACAGATGATCGAGTTACGCAGCTTTGGTGAACCATTTTTTTCTTTCTTATTTCAGTGAGATATATTCCATCGCGAAAAGGAAAACAACTTTTGATGATAAGCGGTTTTACATTCTCTGTCAATAGGCGAGGCAACACTGACAAAATATGGTGGTTGTGTACTTCTAAGTTTAGGACCGACTGTACTGCCACTGCTGTTACCCAAAACCATGTGGTCACTGCCTGCAAAAGTACTCATAACCACGATCCACCAAAATACTTCGTCAGGAATGGAATATACCATAAAATATAACTAGATGCGATGTTAGGACTAAAAGATTGTGGTCTGAGAATTAGGTAGTCTTATGAATTTTTTATTAAAAATAAATAATTGAATACATATTAATTATTAACACCCATGACAAAGTTTTTTATTCCACAATAATTGGGCATATCATTTATGAACTCATTATTTAAAGCATGTGGTTTAGTGATAGCACTCTGACTGCCTTCACATAGCTGAAAACCGTTTTGATGATCGAGGGTCTTTCAATCAATTTTGCTCGTATTTAAAACCACTGATGTATAAAAATAGTCACGTTACTCCCTAACTATCCGTTTATCATACGAATATTGCGTTGCCATCAACAATTCGAAATAAAGTAAAAGCAAATCACAATGCACATGCAAACATTCGTATTAAAAAGGGTATGCATATTTTCTTAGTTCATATTTATGTTATTATTATATTTTTATTTTTAGTGTTTTTATATTATTCCAAGATCATACACGTATATTACTATTTTCTTGATATTTGTTTTAAGTTCTTCCGGGTTGTTTATACCCGCAATATTATTTAAAGTATGTAGTGGACCAAGTATGGATCCTTGTGGGACACCGCGCCGTATTTAATATTTTATTGGTTTCTAGGTGTGTTCTTTGCCACCGTGCATCATGTTACATGTTTATAAGTCTAATACCAAGGTTTCTTAAATTGTAGTCAAGTTCATCCCTTCTGGCCGAGGAAAGAAGCTATTAATGATAGATGGTTACACCCATTGCATCAACGGTCCCGTAAGAAACGGAAAGGCATGGTGGGTGTGCTCAAAAATGAAAAATGGTTGTTTGGTAAAATCCGTCACACAAGATGACCGTGTCATTAGCTACACAAACGTTCACAATCATCCTCCTCCTAAATTTTTAAGAGTATAATAAAGTATGTTTTAGGCGACGAATTATATAAATAATAAATCGGGAATAAGCTTATTTAAGTTGGTCAATACATGGCTTAAGAATATTGGAAGGCGTGACTGAAAATTTAATTAAAATGTCGTGTAACCTAGCTAGCGCGCCCAATGGACCTTTTGCATTATTCGTGTGAAACAGAAACACCAGATGGGTCGAGCCTCTGGTTAAAATAATAATTATATTTTATTCGTAACATGTTCTTCAGTCATTTAGTCTTGGTGTTTTTAATTGTTTTATAATCTGAAGAATACATTAGAATCCATTTTGTTTTTGTTTTGATTAGGTATTTAAATGAAAAGATTTTTATTGAATGTAGGTATTGTCCACATCGGAGTTTCGAAATTTGATTTGAAATTAATTAAACATTGTCACTATTATATTCATTTCATATTACCTACATCATATTTATCGAAATTTTGTGCTTTTCGTTGATGTGTACACACAAAAATATTTATATATACTGGTTTTAAATATGGCCATACACTGTAATATTTCATTGTTCCTGGACCAGCACCTTATGCGTAAAACTAAAAAACAGGGTTAAAAAACTATATTGCTCAGTTGTTCGTCCTCTTTTAGAATATGCATCCGTGATCTGGTCTCCCTTCTAAGTAGGCCGGATAAATCATATCGAATCGGTGCAACATCGTTTGCTAAGAAAAGTAGCATGGATGATTGGCCTCGAGAGGGGAGACTACACTTACGGAGAAATGGAGTCAATGTTAAAAATCTCAAGTCTACAAATACGTAGAAATAACACTGACTCCATATTTGTGTTTAATTCACTGAATGGCTTAATTGATGTACCATCGTTACTGGAACAAGTGGCATTCAATGTTCCAATCCGCCGGTTGCGAAATAATAATGTGCTGTTCCTCGATCAACACAGCACAAACTATGGCTTGCATGCACCAATGTCCCTATTGTGTCGTATTGTAAACTCGAGTCAAGATCTGGACTTTTTTGGTGTACGTCTTTATAGATTTCAAAAATCACTAAGATAGACCGGATCTTATCTTGAGGTAGTAATTTTTTTTTTGTCTTAGCTTTTATTTTATTTAGTTGTATTTTATTTTATTAGTTCCTGTATTTATTATAAGAAATCGTATTTACCATCGTTAGAATGGACTGCATAAGTCTGTCAAATAAATAAATAAATAAAAACTGATAACCTATCCTTCCTTGTTAGAAAATCGATCCAGATACGCTCTAAATGTAGTGTCAATACAGTGCCCTAAGTACCACTAGGTGCCGATAGGAAAATAATGATAATGGTCTTTACGCACAACATCCTGGATATGACTTCACACGTATGATACTGAATTACCTTTTCTAAATACTTTTTTCAAAATATTTTTTTAATGGGGTATTTCGCCTTATAATAACACTTTTAATTGCCAACTTAGAGAACGAACGCTTAGAAATCTGTTTAAGACCATTTAAAATAAAACCTCATTTTATCAATATTTTTTGTTTTATTTTTTAACCAAAATTTAACATTTATTACTACAATACAAATAATATTCGAGATATTAAAACACCTAGGTAATTACAATATTTGAGTTTGTCCAAATGTTTGTAGACAAAAGACTGGATTTAATTTTGTAAAAAATATTGTTTTTTAATTTATAATTTAAGTTTTTTAATTTTCGTAATTGTTTTTTTCATGCGCGATGTGCAGGTCAAAATAGAGTGTGAAAGTCAATATATTATTATGTACAGTGCATTAACTCCTTGATAATTTTCCGGTTGCTTGAGTTTACTGCTTACCATATTGATGTGCTATATATATGTTTTTTTTTAAAAATAATTTTAATGTTTCTAATCCTATATTTGTGGTGATATACTCATGTGTCTGTGTCATATAATTGCTCGTCCCACCTCAACACAGGACTTTTAGTCCCATAGAGTTGGGACTTATGTCTCAAATAATGTACAATAAACTTACGTATGGAAAGAAATAAATAAATTAAGCTTTTAAACTCGATTTCCTTTCCGTTGAATGTTTTCATTATTAATAAAAAATATCCTAAACTCAAGATTTTTGAACATGTTGTGTTTCTTAATGATTACTTACCGTGATTTAATACAAACCTGGTACTAATAAAAAAGTAGGTACTAGCTATCTTTGATTTTGTGATCTCCAATTATATTCTGTTCTGGTTTTTACAATAGGGAAATATCACTTTTTTTAAAACAATTTTGAATTAATAAGGGTATTTCATAGACCCACTTTGCGCTTGTAACGTTACCTTATTTTTTACTTTATTTTGAATCATGAAATAGTGCACAAACATACATATTCTTATGTGTGCTCTAATAATAACATTACATATAATTTACAAATTGTTTAAAAAAAAAATATATATATTTCATCGCATTTTATCGCCTTATGTATATAAAATCGCATTCTGTGACTTCACTTCTTTCTAAATGGCAGTTTTTTTGTAATATAATTAATTTGTTGGGAATTATTAGTAATAGGTTTAGGAATATTGTTTATATTTTTGACGCGAGTGATTCGCAAAAAAAGATGCCTAAAATCTCACTTTTTACCTTATGATAACGTAATTTTTATAATAATAATTTTTTATTCATTCAAAATCACACTTGTTAACATATTCATGAACTTATTGAGGCTTTTTAGGCTGTGCTCGTATTAACCCATAATAATAACATTCATAAAAAAATAGTATGCATACTACATAGTATGGTACATAGTAATAATACATAGTATAATACATAGTAAAGTACAAAGTAATAATACATAGTATAATAAATAGTATAATACATATTTAATACATAGTATAATACATAATATAATACATAGTATACATAATACTTGGTATACATAGTACTTAGTATACATAGTATACAGTTTACTAAGAATAAGAAATAGTATGATATATAGTATATTACACAGTATGCATAGTACATAGTATATATAGCATACGTATATATATATATATATATGTATATATATGTGTGTATGTATATATATATAGTATACAAAGTATAATACACAGTTTACATAGTATATATATATTTTTAAATATTTTTTACATTTTAAAAAAAAAAAAAATTCATAAAAGGTGCATGTTTTTTAAAATTCTATTCAAATCTACTTTTACACATCTAGTAAATGTTATCACTCTAACTCTCCAAAAAAGAAACTAACTCTTGTGCTTGGAGGGTGACTATATAGTAAAATATACATAGTATATAAATTACATAGTAAACATAGTACAAAGGATACAGAGTATAAAACATAGTACATAGTATACATAGCATACAAATAAAATTATAATAACATGCGATGCAATAGAATAACAATCCATAAAAATAAAGTATAAATGATAAAACAGTAAATAATAAAATTCCAAAGAAGATAACATAAAAAGTAATCAGATAAAAATATTAAAATATAAATTATATTTATTTAGTTACATACATAATCAAATATACAATATTGTAGAATAAATAAAGAGAAAGAACCAGGAAGAAATTGCCTTAAGGCAATATGCCCGCCCTTATGCATATGTATGTAAACTGTTTATGTATGTAAAGTGTTTAAATAACTTATAAATTAAACATATTATGCACATTGTTATTATTGAAGCACTCATAAGAATATGTTTCTGTTTCATTGTTTCAAGATTCAAAAAGAAAAAAAATAGAATTATTGAAATAAATATAAAATAATACACAATTATATAATATTTAGTTTTCTCTTCATATACAAATGTATATTGTATCTGTAGGGTTCATAGTCCATGATCGAAGACACAGACATATGTCAAATCATTTTACCCGAAATATAGTGTGACGGCCGATGAAGCAAGTCATAATTTTAGATGGAATGCAATACAACATATTATGCAAGTCTAACAGTATTGCATAAAACGACGAGAACAATGTCCTGCAGTACATTAACATCGTTCCTACCATTGAGGTATGAATAACAAATGGACGGGGCGTGGTGACGTCCAGTCAGTACAGTCAGCTCAACAAGTCAGTATAACGCAGTCACTCAGATCCAGCATGAAGCCCAATTGCAGTTACTTCAACTCGTCATCGCCATAACACTCGCGCGACATAATATAATACACTATTTATTCTGCATGTAATAAATACGCATTTAACAGCAACCTCGTGTTTTCAGTCAACTGGGGTAGAAGCTCCAAACCTCAGTAACCTAAATCCTACATCGGTGACCCCGACGTGATTAGATTTATTTTCAATTTTAATTTTGTTCTCCAATTCGGTTTATTTTGCAATATATTTTATGTAATTTGTTTGATTTACATCACGTGTACCAGTGTAGTAGGTATATTTAATGTTGTATTACTGTGTATGTAAGGCTTAGGTCGGATATATGTAGTTAATCTTTCTCGTGACCATGATATTAACTCTTTTATTTTTTTCAGCAAAATTTATCAAACCGTCAGGAATAGGCAACCGGCTCCTAATGGTGGATGGATATACCTACTCCAGAAACGGCGCAGTGTCTAAAATGACGGCAAGCACTTGGTGGGCGTGCTCTTCTAAAAGCATTGGGTGTAAAGCCAGAGCCGTGACAATGAACGATGTACTCGTCAAATTAACCAACACCCATCACCACGAACCGCCCAGATACCACGTCACATCCAGCGGAAACTACATCAAATTGTAATTATTTAATGAAATTTTTATATATTTATTACGTGCGTAAATTTTCACGGTCATTGTTATCATGTTGGAAGGTACAGTATTCTGCCTAAATTATAGTTTTCTATCACCTTAACTTTTCCTTTACTGTGCCAAAAACATTCGTTCGTTACGGTGCTGTGTAGTCATTATACATGCAAAAAATTATGATTTAAAATTTAATATTCATAGGCAATTGCAATAATTATTTATATTCAAAATCAAAATTTATAACATTTTTAAAGTTTGTTAAAAATATTTTTAAAACCAATATAAGCTTATGCTCGCAGCGCGGGTGAAAGAACCGCCCCTAACAAAACTCGGAGAGCTACTGACTGGCGTTTGGCAGAAGTTCTAGCAACTTTTCTGTTCGCGCGTGTGACACGTGAAATTGTCTCTTTAGCTCCCGAATATACCTAGAAATCGAAATCTAATCTTTAGCCCAGCCCTACGATCAATATCTGACGGATTTCTAAGCGAATCAAAAATATTCACTGCATTTACTGTAATACGAGTAGTTCAACAACTTCTTGGAAACAGGACACAGTGCTGAACCGTACTGGAGGAAGATTAGTTCTCCAACGACTTGTTTGAAATATCTTACAAATTCACAAACATGGCTGACATTGACAATAACTCAAAATGCCGAATAACAGGTTATATGATCTTGCAAATATAAATATCTCTTAAAACTGTCTTGCAGCAGAATAGCTACTTGAGAAAAAGTATTGCTAAATGCTTACATTAATTCGCACAAGACTACTGCGAGACATTGGCCTATTTCTGACGGATTGTACTACGACACGATAAAATTACATACAGTGGATTGATTTTTTAAAATAGATTAATATACTAAATTACATAACTGATACATGTTTTTACATTGTTACATTTATAATAATAATTTCATATTTATTTATTTATTGGCAGGCAAACGTACTAACTAGTACTCCACGAGGCCGGCTAATCTCTACTCAATTTCCTTTTGCAGGATTTTGACCTGAGAGTTGCCACTAGATAAATATAAAAAAATACAATCAAAAACTTCATTAATTTTATTGCGTCGCGTTGAGTCGTGTGACCTGTGCGAAATAATCCATTGGATAAGACCCTACTTTATATATACAGGTGACTGAAACTGAACCCGCCATAGCAAATTCGTATATAGAGGTCATTTGCTAATTATTGGATCTTACTTTTCCTAAATAAAGTTTTATAGTTTCGGAGATATGTAAATTTTTATACGTTATTGAGATTTTCCAAAATTTGACCTTCAAGCATTCAGTACTTTAAGCTTTTTCATTATTTAAGTAGTTTTTTATTATTTGTTGATAGTCATAAACATTTGTGATTAAAATACGTCGGAAATTCCCTCAAACTAGGGTAAAAAATAAAATTTTACGCTTTAAAAAAAAGGTGACGAACTAGAAAACTAACTTTGAGTAGAATAAGTTATTGAAACAACGAAGTTTTTTATTTATCTCAGATTGAATTTGATCGTAAAGTTTTTTTTAAAGCGTAATATCTTATTTTTTAAACCTAGTTTGAAGAAAGTTCCGACGTATTTTAATCACAAATGTTTATGACTACCGACAAATAATAAAAAAATACTTAAATAATGAAAAAGCTTAAAGTTCTGAATGTTTGAAGGTCAAATTTTGGAAAAATCTCAATTATGTATAAACATTTACATATCTCCGAAACTGTGAAACTTTATTTAGGAAAAGCAAGATCCAATAATTAGCAAATGACCTCTATGTGCGAATTTGCTATGGCGAGTTCAGTTCCCGTCACCCTGATTAATTATTTTTTCCACTTTCAATTGTATTTATTATGAACAGGCCAGTGCTGGCACAGTTAGCGACCTGTGATCGTAATTATTCTGATCGTTTCAATTTTTTCGTATGTTTTAGAAACTGCTCTCCTGCTGTAAAATCCAAGTAAAACGGCCATTCGTTTGCCAATTTGGAAACTCACTGATATTCCGATACAAAAAAATTTTTGTAACAAAAAAATCTAGAACTGTTAATGGCATGACAAACCAAATAATATTATTAATATTTTTACTCATTAATTTGACATGTATCTTATATTTACGTGCATTAAGTATGTTTGTTGATTACATAATATGTAGGTTATAATTATATTATTGCAGCAGGTCCTCGATAGCCCGAACACCCAAAATTTATATCCCGTTCGGATTTATGCAAATTTTTAAATGAATTTTTTAGAGTAAAACAAAGTTTTTGAAATTTTAAAGTATGTTTATCATGCAAAATGTTGAAGTAAACATTGCAAAACCATGACCCGGATTCAATTTAATAAATTTGTAAAATATTGGTTATTGGGTTTAGGTCGAGAAAAATCGGAAAATTTACTCAAAAACATTCTTACATAATAAATGGTATAAATGAATATGGTATAACTGTATGGTTAATTAACTAGTAGGTAGTAATATTATTGTTTATTTTGCATAAAAATGTCTGCCTTAACAGGTTGTACCTAGTTAGGCAGACTAGACATGATCTAGAGAAATCTATTACCTAACTGTGCAGTAATAGGTAAAGTATTTGTTATTTTTGTTAATAAACCATTTTTATTATTATTATTATAATCACACTTTTAAAAATAATTCCAATACAGCTATTCGTCGACTTACGACCTGTGCGACTTACGATTGTTCGACTTTACGACCACAATCCGCGGTCAGTTGTCCGCCTGCGCTGAATACAAAAAAATAGATCTTAATGATTATTCAACCACAGACCAAACCCAAAAAATATGAAAAGAAACATAGGAAAACCCGATAAATGACAGTGACTCCCTATTTAATTTTCGTCGTATAATAATATCATCACGCAGAGCTGTATAGTGCTCTGTTGAGTGTTATTTAGCGACATAGAAAACGCTTTATCCGTTAATGTGCGTAAAAGCAGTTTTTCTGGAATCGAGATATTTTGTAATGTATTTTTTTTTTTCACCACAACAGGCTAGGAGGACAAATTACAGTGGTGAATTACATCACAGTATACCCAGGCTTGACAAAAATCACATTTGATTTTTGTGTTCTCACCGGGAGATATCGACTTAGTCCGCCCATTCCGAGCAAGTATACAAGAGAGATCAGATTGAGTAAGTGGAATCCTTGCAACTGGTTCCGACGCCTCCGATTCATTTTCGTTATCGCTGTCATGGTCATGTCTAACTTTTCTTACTATGTCTTCATCAGTCTCAGACAATTAATATCAGCATTGCATATCAAGAAATGGTTCATCTTCACTTCTGAAAAGCCTCTGTTTACAAAAAAGGCTGAATTAAGCGTATCTTGGCCGGAGATGTCATCTGATTAAAATAACAAGGGCCACAGAGGCTTCACAGAGGTAGGGGGTCGTTCGGATTAACTGGGGTTCGGACTATCGAGGCCCTGCTGCATATAGATTTTTCGTGTTAGTTTTATGGAATGCATTTTCAATATGTTTTTTTAATATTAATTATGGATAACGATAACTCATAGAGTACAGAGCTCATTGAATTTTTTCAATTGTTTTAGATATTTTTGCCATTTTTTGCTGAATGAGTTCTATAGTTGTCTTTGTTTACTATTGCTTTTATGGACCACCTTGTTTTACCTTAATAATCTTTTGTGCACTTTTTTCAATCATTTTTTTTGTAAATGCCCAATCATATATCGTCGGTGATACTGCAATACCGCGTAACTGTCAATTGATTTTTTGGCAGGGAACCTAAAAAGCGTTCTGTTAATATATTACTTACGATTTCATTAAACAAAAATACCAGTCTATCAGAAAAACTTTAATTATTTAAAGTGAAAATAGCAAGAATTGAAAACTAATTGCTTTTGATTCCTGAAACGAATTGATTTTCGTAAAATAAAAAACAGGTTACTCGGCATTGCAGTACCACCGATAATATGTACATTGTTACTGTCAGTTGTTCTGAATTGAACAGTTAAATAAAATAAAGATTTAATTAAATAAATAAGAAACTAAATATAGGATATAATTAATAAACCTAATAAAGTACTCCTTAGCTTGTGAATTGGAGGTAAAAAAATATTGGTTCACGGCTAAAATGGGCTAATTGTGTGTAAAACAATACAAAAACGGGCTCATTTCATCTTATATTAGACAAAAACAAGCTGATGCAGCCGTATTTTTTCATTCTTAGAAAAAACATGAATTATTTTTACTAATTTTCTTGTTACTGAAATCACGAAGGAAGGGGCAATGAAAGCGGTAGAGTTCATTTCAATTAAAATTGCGGTTTTTGAAAATGATTTTTTTTAAATTCGTTAGTTTTTTTTAAACACAGATTGTTTTAGGCAAAAACGAAATCGATTGGAAGACGACCCCCCGCCATTAAAACGGTTTTAGGATGTGTGGAGTGAATTCCTTTATAGATGATTGTCTTCGAACTGTCACGTACGAATTCCTTGCAGGATTGAACTATTCGAGAAACATTATTTATTATTTATTTTATTTGGTATTTACTGAATACGTGTCAAGAGCCTTGGATAGGAGTCATCAAGTGGATTGCTTATATAATGATTTTGCCAAGGCTTTTGACAGGTTATCACGATGTGTTGCTGAGAAAATGAAATTAAATTGGTTTTAGTAATAAACTATAAAAAAAAATTGCAAATTATTTTTAAAAAAAAAGTCAATTTGTCACTTATGGACTTTTTACTTCGAAACCCTTTATTACATTTTCAGGAGTCCCACAAGGCTCTAATTTAGGACCACTTTTATTCTCCATTTTCATGAATGACATTACTAGCGTGGTATCGCATTCACGAGTTCTGTTGTTTGCTGATGATCTAAAATTGTTTCTGGAGATTTCCACTTTGGATGATTGCCGCCTTCTCCGGTCTGATATAAATAATATATTTGAATGGGGAACTCAGAACCAACTAAATTTCAATGTTTCTAAATGTTATGTTTTGTCATATACAAGGGCATTAAAAACTATTTTTAAACGTACTGTATGGGAGTGTGTTCACTTAAGCGAACTGCCACTGTCAAAGATCTGGGAGTTATGTTTAATGCTAGACTGAAATTTAGTGAAAAAAAAATCAGAGATGAGAGCATCCTTTTTCTATAACTGCTGGGTATTTTTATTTTACCATCTTTGTATATTTAAATTTTAGTTTTATTTTTTTCGTGATATGTATGCATTGAAATATTTTTGTAATGTACATAAACGTAAATAAAATAAATATATTTAAAAAATTAAATTAAAAATCTTCACCACCAAAAACATTCAATCATTTAAAAAAAAAACAGCCACCATGCGACGATTGTGGAGATAAGCTCGCCTTTATCTATTCTAAGAAAGAGTTTTGTTAAATTAAGGAAGTTTTTCATCGTTTATTTCTGTGATTGTATTTAAAATTATATTTTATATTAATTCATAAACCCTTTTATTACATTAATAAACCCAGTGTATTACAAATGAGGTTTTGGTTCGTTTTGTTGCTCTTTTGTAAAAATTAATTATTTTTTAATGAGCCCGTTTTTGCCGTGTACTCTGGGTCTTACTCAAAAACTTGGCATAAAGTTACGCCTAAGTATAATGGTATAATTCGGTAGGAATACAAACCTTATTCTTCCACTATAATAAGGATGGTGTTCCCATCCGAATTATAGCACTATACTTAGGCGTAACTTTATGCCAAGTTTATACGTAAGTGGCTCTCTATGCACTCATAACACGATTGTTAATATATTTACTGTGTTGATTTAAACACAGTATGAAGAGTGTAATGCACGTTTTTTTTATACAATGATAAATATAAGCTTTTCATGCACATAAGAGTTTAAACCATTACCGACATTAAAAAAACACGTGTTTT
The DNA here is from genome assembly GCF_059751315.1 of Micrasema longulum. Lineage (NCBI taxonomy): Eukaryota > Metazoa > Arthropoda > Insecta > Trichoptera > Brachycentridae > Micrasema > Micrasema longulum. The sequence continues at coordinate 79,995 of NW_028278957.1, forward strand.
GATGGTTTAAATATGTTTTGTTACCATACGAGTATACGATTGTGTTTAATTAATATCATGTATTATTAAAATAAAAATAAAATATTATGTACTGCACCACATTAGTTTTTTTAGACTCATGGGAGTATAATATGTTATCTATGTATTACATGTTTTTTTAATAAATACATACAAAAAAAGAAGTATATTATTTATGCACATAATTTTGTTTACCCACTATACTTATGTCACAATTCCAAAATTAACTACGAGTATGTTACACAAAAAAATAATAGTTAATTCAAATATTTTTATAGGATGATGTTAATTCAAGATGTTGATTTCAAATTTTATGCTGTGCCTAGAATAAAGATTACTCTTTCAAAGCTTTAAAAAAAATTGTGTAAAAATAATGCGTTGAAAGAATAAAAAAGCTTTAAATGCGATTATTTCGGAACTTGTTTTAATGACTTAATGCATTCCGTCAGTAAAGCTTCAGTATAGTAATTTAATCAACATTATATCAAAAGGATTCACAACACGTCAAAATAGTAATTTAATATGAGATCTAAACTGTAACTAACAAGGTATTTCAACAGATTACATTTTTTTTTTTTTTAATTGCCCATGTAGAAGGGTATATTCTATTCAAACTATAAAAAAGATTAAAACAACGTTATTTAAACGTAAGATGGTATACATATCAACAAGGTACCATTGACATTAGTCAAAAGCAATAAAATTTCCTAAATAGAGCTTTGCCTGAAAGTTTTTGTTGATTTACTCTTTAAAAAAAAAAATAGCACGTTAACCCTTCTACGTGGACACAATTCAATTATTTGAGTTCTAATTATTTGCCCCAATATTACAAGTTTCAGGTCATTTTTCTAAAATTCGTAAATAACTTAAGGCTGTAGTTTAACTGTAACGATATATCGTTACCGGTAAGGGTTGGTATGAAGGTAATAAAAACTTAAATAAGATATTGTTTGAAATTGAATAATACAATTCTATAAAAAACCGTTTCAACTAAAATATTTCAATAAATATATTTTTTAAATTATTACCGAAGGCACAATTTTACGTAGAAATAAAGGAAAATATCACAAAAATGTATGCGATTTAAAATGCTTATATTTCTTTTCGAAAACAAAAAATTAAGATTTTGCTTCGGCCACTTTCGTGTTCAATTTATTATCTTCAAATTACTACAACAAATTTCAGTTCAATGCTTAGTCTTTATATGAGAATCCAGATACCTAATTTAGTCTAAATTTAAATGGCGTAATCTGCCGGTCTAAAAGTAATTTTATTTTAGTTACATAAAACTTAAAAGTATATTTTTTGTAGAAATGCCTTTAAAACTTATTGTTTTTATTTAATTATGTTTTATTTTTATTTTTTACTATTATGCGATTTAAAAAAACATTCGTTTTAAAATCCCAAAATCGTGTGATTTCCTCATCTTGCGTGCTTTTTACCAGACCTTAAAGAATGGGGTGTGAACCTCTGACTTTTGATCTATAAACCGACAACACAGTTAATGGGTAAACGTATTTGAGTAGGAAATAAGGTAGGGATTATAAAATTTGGGCTTAACACCTTGTAAACATTGACAATTCGACCTATGTTCGATCATCCATATTTGAACTATTCCAACTGTTGATTTTTTACGAAGTAAAAGAGTAGAAACCTTTACTGATTTAGGGTAAATCTAAATTATTTCGCCTAACAGGCAACGTCTGAAATACATTTAAATTTTATCGGAAGAAAAAAGTATTTTTCGTCGTTTTACTGATAAAACCTCCGAATGCATTTCTGCCTATAAGGAGTAAAGTCGGTTTGAATGTTTGACTTAACAAAAGTCTTTTCAGCATATTTTGGACATAATGCATACTTCTGAAACCATTTTTGTTTCTTTAAAATTGTTTAAATATAAAAGATTCTAAAATAAACATATGGTTAGTGGTATTAATGTTTTTCACCTAAAAAAATAAATACTTTATTGGGTTTTTATTCATTTGAAACTAAACCTCGGAGAATTTAGATGATTTTATCAATAAAGCTCGAAAATTTACATGTAACTGCATTTATACTCGTTTTATAAAATTTTGCCATTTAGAGGGTTTTGTCACGGACGATGTAATCTAGCAAAAAAATACAATTTTATACTAAGCAGCAAGAAATAGAAAAAATATTACGTGAAGAAATAATAATTTTTGAATTCAAACAAGTAAAGCCTATTATTTATTTATTTTACAGAAACAAACAGTCAAAAATGATTAAACTGCATAATAAAGACAAGGGTGAAAGACAGACCAGCGAAGTTTATAAATAAAAGTCATCGGTACATTTTAAATTATGGTACATTTTTAAATCTATTTTACACCTGAGCGATAAAAATGTTACATTTCTGAAATTGTTGTGGAGTTACAATAAATCGACATATTTCATGTTACCGAAAGGAAGTTTTGAGATAATAGCTTCCGTTTACTGGGTGTTTTTATTTAGTCATTTTCCTCGTTAAAATTGAGGACATTTTTTACAGAGCGAAATATCTAAAATAAAAAAGTTTTTTTTGACGGAAATCGATTTACCTACATAGGATATTTTTTATTTTTTTATTTGATTTTTTACACCGCAACAGGCCAGGAGGCCCAATCACAGTGGTAAATAAAAGCACAGAACACCCAGGTTGAGAAAAATCACAACGTTATTTCCGTTTTCTCGCCGGGAATCGAACCCGGAACCTTCCGTGCGCGAGTCAAGGATCTTAACCACTACACAACGGAGGTCGCCAATCGACCTACAATGAAATCTATCGAATGGTGAAATAAAATTTAGCAAAACGATATTTACTATTTATTTATTTATTTTAAAGAAACAAACCGTCGACGAGTTAGCATGTATTTCATTTTTATTTTTTGTAAATGCCTTTTGGGCGTTAATGAACAAAAATAAATAAATATAAAAACATTTTTTAAAAATACGATTTAAAAACAAACCAGCGAAGTTTCGAAGTAAAAATACTACATATTATTAAATTGTGTTACAACAAAAGGATGTGTTTATGTGTATTTGTATGAGAGTAAGTGTAGATGTGTGTTTATGTGTAGTGGTGTGGGAGTAAGTGTTCAGGTGTGTGTAAGTGTAAGCATCATTAAATAGTAAATGGGATCGTATCGCAGCCAGAAATAATAAGTCTTAATTTATTTTTAAATAAATTAAGGGGCATGTAAAAAAGAAGCATTATAGTTAGACCAAGAACGATAGAGGAAAGAGTGTTGTGCATTGTTAGTGCTACAGACTGGCAGATGGAATAAATACTTATTACTTGTCACGCGAAAGGGGACATTAAGTTCAATTTTGGAGAGTAGGTTAAAAGAGTCTACTTTATTATTTAATAATTTATGTAAATAGCAAAATTCAGATATAGTGCGTCTATTTTCAAGGTTAAAAAATCCATTTTGTTTGCAGATTGGCTGTAAGTACACAGCGTTTTATTATATAATATTATGTGTCGCAGCGAGTCGAATTGGATTGGATTGTCATTTAATTGTGTAATAAAATGAAAATATTTAAAAAATAACATACCTATACATATGTATATGTGGACATCAGGGGCGAACCGTGTATAGAAGCGATTATGCGCAGCTTACCATTATATTTGACTAACTATAATAATGTTTTATTGTAACTTTATTTACAGAAAATCAAATAAATAATCAAAAATTATTTTTAATCATTTCCACCGTTCGTATTTTTATCCTAATATAAATATACATTTTAATAAAGTGTGCCCAGCGCCTGCAATAAGTCAAGAAACTAGCCGATTATTCTAGATTATTTTTTCATACAAATAAGTATAGTATATTTGGAATGTATTAACCCAGGTGCGGGGTTTTCCTCCTAGATTAAACTTGCAGATTACACACATTATTTAAAGATTCTTGATTTGGAAAACAGTATTTCAAACAATGTTTCTTAAAGACTATTTTTATTTGAGATGGTACTTTTGACATAAGACCATAATTACTTTCATGCGTCATATTGCAGGACATATAGCACTCCACGCGGCCGTTTTTAGCACTATTAATCACTAAAACAATTTGGCCAGTTGACATTTCAATTGAATACCTAATATCGACTGAATTCATAGTGGTATTTTTTATTTATTTTTTAATTAATTATATATTAAAGTAATGTATAATATATCACGGAGTTACATCGTTTGAGTTGATTATATGGATGAGAGTTGTTGTATCACACAGAACCGCAGAAAAATATCTATTTATAGTATATATTCCTTACATTATATCATGAACCTCCTATGTAGGTACAAATATATGATATTTTTTTATATCTTACCTGTAAATAAAATCATCATTAGCCACTGGTAGGCATATTAAATATTAAAAAAAAAACCGTAAAAAAATATTTCGTGCAAACGTAAACATATATATCTTATATTCCTAACACAAATCAACTTTTCTGTGCATTCCTATCACAAAATATGAAGGCATAGGTATCGTTTTTGTGAAAATTCGTTTTCGAAGTTTGGATTTTTTTATTGAATAGTTCTACTTATTCCAAATTATTAATTATCAGTAAATGAGTTGGTACGTAGAATTTCAATAAAACGGTATTGTTTTTTTGTTAAAATCCTAGAATATTTCATATATAATATTTTATCCTTTCTTATTTTTATCATAAAAAAACCTTTTCCCGAATTTTTTATTTTATTTAAATATTTCGTTTTGTAAAAACGGTCTTCAATTATGCCATGTGTTCAATTACATGTTTTGAAATGCACATAAACATATAAATTAAATTAATCAGGGCATTGCATTGGTACACCAATCGCAGCGTGTATCGATTTTTTTTTGTTGTATATGAAAGCCGGCCTCGTGGTGTAATGGTCAGCGCGTTAGTCTACCATGCAAGAGGTCGATTCAATATGAAATATTTATTGAATAGGGTGTTTTCACACTAGAATCCCTAGACTGGTACCTGAAGCATAAGACTGATCATTTTACCTTCATGTAACAAAAAATCAAGATACGCTGCGATTGGTATACTAATGCAGTGCTCTATGCACTATTAGGTGCGGAAAAATAATGACGATGATATGAAAGTAAAATGATCAGTCTTCAGCTTCCGGTGCTTCTCCGGAAACTGTGAAATATCTCTGTGTGAAATGAATGTTTTTTTTTATCGATTTAATATAAATTATCCCACAAAAAAATCGAGTTTAAACAAAGTTACAAAATTAACATTTTACAAATGTAAGTATATTAAATATATTTTTGAAATTTCATTTAAATTACATTTTTGGTGTAGCTACTCCATTGGCCCATAGGGCACGTTCCGGAATGACGAGTGTTTATTACAATGTAGTTTTAGTTTGATAATGAAATTTTTAAAATATTTTTTTAAAATACAAGAAATAATGGGTAAGTTGTACTCTGACTCATGCTTCTTTTTAAGTCCTTTAGGCCATCCATTTATGGACTACAGTTTTGAAAGTATTCTAATTTATTTAGCTTACCTATATCTCCACCCTTAATATTTTCTTTCTTTATAGAACTATTTGGGTACCCAAATATTAGAATTTTGGGGGCATTTTCTTTTAGTCGTAAATAGCCGTGTTACAAAATGGGGAAAAAAGGTTCGAACCTTATTCCTCGACACTTCCCACGGGACCACAACCCGTATCTATGAATGTATTATGAAGTTTAGTAGTATTTTAGTAACAAAATTTTTGTTTTAAACGTTTATTAATTAAATTTTATATTTTTTAGTTTTGTTCATACCTTCGAAAAAGGGGAGGAAGCTTTTGATGGTAAATAATTATACGTACTCGTATTGCAAAACTAGCCGCAATCTTCACGGAAAAACCTGGTGGTCATGTTCTTCGAGAAAAACTCAGTGTTTTAGCAAAGCCGTCACTAAATATGATCATCTCGTCAGCCACAAAAACGAACATAACCATGACCCGCCAAGATATCACGTCACAGCGAATGGAGAGTATGTCAAAATATCGTGATGAGGCCCATTCTTTAATGGACCATCATAAGGCGTTATTACGATCAACTTGGGTGTAATTGAGAGTATTTTTCTGAATGTTTCTAAACATTTTGACTACCTTAGACAACGACGGCTTAAGCTGTTTTATCGTTCTCCTTAAAGAACCTGCCTGCCAATGGTAATGACAGGAGGAAGGACAATGTCTTTACTCTACTGTATCTCTTCAAATATCGTTTTTATAACGAATATTAATTTTTCTCGTCTTGGGTATGCCTTGAAATATACGTTTTGTAAAGTAGTTACATATCAAATAAAAAAAACGAAATTAAAAGCCATCGGCTATAAATGTTTTGACTATCATGTTCACATTGTTAATTGATACATATTGGTTACATTATTCGCCCGAACGCGCCTTGTTTGCGTACAATTCAGGCAACCGTTCTTTTTTACTTTTCTATGGCGCGAGCTATAGTGCAGACGTTTATCTAGGCTCTTTTTTCGTTCGAAATCAGCCGCACAAAACGTGGCAATTTTAAATATTTTTTTGGATGTAAATTACATAATACAAAATATAATATACATGAATTACATTCCCAGGAGTTACTACAACTCAATTCGGAACTTAAATAATATTAAAAAAAAAATTAAAGCACATAATCAAAACAACAAAGCTAGTTTAACATGTTTTTATAACTAAATATTCTATAAGTCAAAAAACTTTTCTTAAATAAACAAAATAAATGTATAAAGACGCTTTCAAGAACTGAGGAAGTGGTAAATATACAACTAAAGGAGATAATGTCGTTAGCAAAAATATAGCTCCGTAAACTATTGTAAAGAGTTACACTTGTGTAAAGTGATAAAAATTATCCATTATCTCTAGATATCATTCTAATTTAGATGAAATTCTACAACCCCTTTTTAGGTTTTTTTTATCTTTTCCACCTGTGTTTGATTGGATTATGTTTTAATATTAAAAAATTTAAAACTAAATAAAAAAAAACACACGAGACCCACCCTATCCTGAACTCTATAGAGTAGAAAATTGTGTATATTTTAGAATATAATTACTAGTTTAAAAGAATCTGTTCTATATAGTTGAAATAAAATATAATACATATATGCAAACAAATATATACATATAAAAATAAAAATTAATGTAAAACGAACTCCCTCTCTAAACACGAGTTTTCACTTTATTAGAGAGGTAGAAACGTTATAATTTACTATGCATGTACAAAACATTTATAACTTTATACTTACTTTGTCTAAAAAATGTTTCAATAAACAAAAAAAATATTTACATATTAGAAGGTAATAAAGAAGTCAAGGCATCGGCAGGGCTTATGACCTGTCATTGGCTGGTTTAAGTGGCCACACACTGTGTAACATTCACCATTCTGCCCACATTTAAACATCTATATTCCTTCAATTCTGTCATCTGTTGATGTTTGTGAAGTTAATACGTAATATGTTTATATTAACAGCTCCCCAGGGAGTTGAATCCAGTCCTTGTCTACAAAAATTTGGACAAACTCAAAGTATTGTTGAAAAAAATATATAATATATTTGACTAAATATGATCACAGTTAAATGGACCATCCAAAAATTATCGAACGACACATATTCAACGTAAATTTTCCTAAATTTAATAATGAACTTTTCGACGATGCCAATGGTCGGAATCCACTAGTTCATGCAGGCAAACCGCGAGGAACGGCTTTCCATAACTATACATACGATGTAAAATCTACGATTTAACAAGACGACATAAAAAAGGAACCATTTGGATGTCAAACCCGTTAACCTACAAATTGTGTTCAGAAAGCATCGTGAAATATTTCTCGGAGAAATAAATCAATATTTATAATTTTACTTTTTTAATCAATTAATTATTAATTTATATATGTCTTTTATTTTATCACTTTGAATTATTTTTGATTCTTTAATCTTTTAGGTCGATATTTATTTAGAACCGTGCAATGTTATTATATTAAATTTTGTCTCTGAACTCAAACAATCTTTTATTTAAAAATGTCCATGCTTCCATACTTTGTAATATTCTTGTCTTGATAAGGGCCCGGTAAAATCTTTTGTTCTTAGTACTGAGTTAGCAGGTGGCAATCGGAGGTTGGAAGTAATGGAATCAAGGTTCGTCTTCCGGTATTTCTATGCAGGAAATGATAAATATGTTAATTTGTTTAACTAATCAATGCAAAGCGTACGCCCCACCGTGGGGCATAACGCCTCAGAGGTGGGGCACCAAGCTTCAGAAATGAGACACGTCGGCATTCCACATATAAAGGGGAATACCCATCGGTCGTTCAAAAAAATGCCTGAGATGTACAAAATTGAAATATAGGCTAAATTGTACTTAAAATAGAATGAAACCCGTTATAATTTCAATAATTATCTAAAAACACAGAAACTGTGCAGGATGTAGCTGTATATGTTGTATTGATACCGGACCCAAGCCGTATAATTGTATTGTGGTATTTTAATAGTACATTGTTATAGGTATGTCAATGCGCGGAAGACGTATCTATAAAGGGCACTAGACACGTATTTATTTTATACTACTTAATTACATTTTCAATTTGTGTTTTGCAATAATTTCAGTTATAATATATGTATTAGAATAGGTTTTATTTAATTTCATTAGGGGTTTATATGTTTACAAACATATTAAAATATGATTGAAAATCTACCTGCTGTTTAATTTAAAAAGATGCCGGTGGGGCATCTGACTTTTGAAAAGACCACGGTGGGGCATGGCATAAAGAAGGCTGGTGAACACTGGTTTAACCTCATGGCAATACATTTTCCAAGTTTTTACATAAGAATATTTTCTAGTTTCATCAAAAAGGTGTATCGTACTGAAATTCTTGCTATACAGCGAACGCAATATTTAATTGATATATTCATTTTTACAACATTCGATCGTTGCGATGGTAAAAAAAGTGTATTTATCTGCTAATCTGGATATTCTGAATTATAGGTCTTGTAAGGAAAAGTGAAGTTCTTTATAAACACATAATGAGGACTTCACTTCATTAATGGGGAATCACAGGATAGAAATAGGAAACAGGGTCAAATCGTTACAACATAAATTTGAACTTACTCAAAATATTGTAAATATATTACTTTACGACAATTTTTACAAATAATAATCAATTGTTTTTTTAATCTTTTTCAGTTTGTTTTTTGGCCACGAACAGAGGTAGATTATTGAGGATCAACAAATTTACATACTCCGTGAAAAGAGCGTCCGCTAGTGGTAAATCTTGGTGGTCCTGCTCTTCTAATTGTGCCACGCAGTGTGAAGCTAAGGCAGTTACTCATGAAAGCATTTTAGTATATTACAAAGGATTCCACAACCACGAACCCCCGCAGTATTACCGATGTTCAAACGGGGAATACAAGAAAATTATGGTTAAAAAAACTGCACAACAGTCATTGCAATCACTTTGAACATCAATAGTTTTAAATGGACAGATATCTCAACTCAAGGAATTATAAGAGAATATAGAAAGCTAGTCATTGATAGAGATGATGATTTATGGTCACAATCTATTTTTTCTATCGTTCTCTTATCACTGAGGATCGCGACCAATATCTCCAGCTCCAACTTTCAGCTATAACCCTCCAGTTTTTTCTTGACTCTGCTACACGAATAGCTGTAGTTACTTAAGAGCCTGTTACTGATTTGGCAGGTCTAGTGCAGTGGTTGGCAAACTCCTTAGTCAAAAGAGCCAAAGATCAGCATTACGACGATTAGGATTTCTTTTGAGGGCCAAATTTCTTTTCAACGAACCTTTTTATGCAGAGGAGATCTTCGTATTTACTCCCTGTTATTAATTAAACATTCTTTATATTAGAGAAGTAAATGAGATTCAACGACAATTGTGCTGACAATCTTGATCACCACATTTGAAATTTTTCGCCTCTCGATGAATGATGCAATGGTAAAAAAGCATCTCGTGATTAATTTTTGCTTCGAAAATAGAAAAAAAACCGTTCTCACTTCAATTATAATTTTAGCTCTATATGTTGAAATTAAAATAATTTCATCACGTTTAATATGATACTTCTCCATGCATTCGATTACAATATTTGCAAAAGCTTCAATAATTCAAAAGGCAATGGTCCTAGAAGTTCCTCTATTGAACCTGTAGGCTAAATAATTTGAACAAAAAGTGTAACTTGCGCTGAGCCGCAATCGAGTGGCTAAGGAGGCCCCGTCCCATGCGGCTCGCGAGCCGCAAATTGCCGACCACTGGTCTAGTGTGTTGGTGCTTTGCAGGCTATTGTTCACCTTCCAACCCCGTTGGTTGTACTCCTCCAGTTGTCTCTCGACTCAAATGGCGAATAGTTGCAGTCACCGAAGACCCTATTGCAGTCCTGATTTGGGCAGTCCAATGTGACTGTCAACTCTTCTCCGAGTCAGATGTCTAAAGCACTGAAGATTTCGCTTTGAGCATATAGTAAAGAATTTGTTCTATTTGAGATATTTATCTATTTATGTTTTTTTTTTAAACCCGAGAGGGTGAAGATTCTAGTACTCGATTTAGACTACATAAGTACCTACTCAAAATATGTTTAATTACTGTATTTATTTATTATAATATTAAAATTATTTCTAAACAACTTGTGATTTTACTCCATGTTGTTTGCCCACTTCGAAGTGTAGTGGTTCAATGTCATTACCAGCTGAAGGTTCCGGGTACGAAATCTGGTAAGGATGACATGAAAGATACATTTGAAGTGCTTTTTTTATTTTAACATTTAATGGTTTCTGGGACTGGAATCGCAATACCAATTCCATTTATTTTATTGAAATAAACGGCACTAAGTGCCTTTTAAATATTAGTTTCAAATACAATAATATATATACATGTAAGTAGAGTTAAGTTATTACATTAAAAGAGATAGCATTTAAAACAAATTAATATTAACAGTTATTTACAGATCAAAAAGTCTGAAAAGATAAATAGTATAAAAAAATTATATAAACAGTTATAAAAATATTGATAAAAATAAATAATTTGTGCCTAAAAATAAAATCAACCAAAAAAACATTAACAAAGAAATTAAAACAATTTTGAACAATACCAAATGATAAAAAAAGTAAAATAGTTATCTAAAACTGTATAGAAGGTACTAGCTTCTCCCGTCCATGAAATACAGGAGAATGGCCGCCCGGTAGGTACTAAACTTCACATGGAATGAATCACCAACGTCTTGGTAAATATTGCCTAGAGTATGAAGTCTATTGATGACTGCATTTTGACCGTATGAAGTTAAAGTATTCTTGTCCCAGCATTAGAAGGTTGGCCGAGTTGTTATTTTCGTTACATAAAAATTTATTATTAATAAAATAGTATTGAAAAATTTTGTACTACTAATGACACGAAGTATAAATAACTAGGATGAAAATAAGTCACCCTCGCGCGAAGTCCGATCACACAACTGAACATGTGGGTAAGTGAAATTCTCCTATAAATAAATAAATATTCTCATTTATTGTTGTCTTTTACACATAGGAAAAAAATATTCTCCAGAAGTAAAAATAGAAGTCTAGGCATTTACAGAACTTGGCTGGTTTCTTTATGCATTTTGTAATATTTACCATTTTGCCTTATTTAATCTAATATTTCAAAGTAAAAGATCTGACACCTTTATCGATGTAGGTGTGATTCACCTGGTTAAATATTTATTAACTTTGAAATTTTACCTGCTAGGCAACGCCTAATTCTCCGTTATTATACCTCTTGTATGTGTAAGTATAATCAACAATATTTTGAGTAGACTAGATACTAGCCTAGGTTTGTTTTAACCTCTTAAGGAGTCATTAAGGTTGAAATTTATTTCAAAGAAGCCAGAATCTCACCTACATCAATAAAGGTGTCTGCTCTTTTACTTCACAAACGTCTTAATTAATAATGCCCTTAAATTTGTTTCAGTTCAGTACATTCCTACGAAGAAAGGAAAGTTATTGATGATTCAAAAGTTTACATATTCTGTCAAGAGTTCAGCAGCAGGATCTGGCAAATCTTGGTGGGCCTGTTCCTCATGTAACGTCACCCAGTGCGACGCTAAAGCTGTCACCTGCAACGATGTTGTGATATCATTCAAAGGATCCCACAACCACGAACCTCCAAATTACTACCGAACCTCAGGAGGAGGTTACATCAAAGTTTTTCGAAAATAAAACTTCATAAATTAACAATATCTTGACTAGCTGTGTTCATATTGTTGTAGTCAACTCTCAAGGGAGTTAATCGAGATTTTTTAACATATTTTATTTCATTTTGGAAGGCCAACAGACATAAATTATTTATTAATCATAAAACATTAAAGGCCAATTACAGTCATTCTCATAATTACCACATTGAAAAAATTAATAATATCAAACACAAACATCCTTATTAATTTTCAATGAACCACAAATAAAGGTGTATCACCGGACAAATTACACTGATCGACAATGTTTTTGTTACACGAACTATTATCGCTGATTCTTATGTACGAGTAATTCTTCCTGCTGAATTGAAATATGCAACCAAAATTCGTTTTTAACTCATTGTTATTTTGTAATTTTAAGTTTGTCTCTTAAATTACCATATCTCGCCTCTCATATTTAATTCTTAGAATCCCCAATTTCTGTGTCCGTTTTAAAAAATATTGCTTAAACCATGCATTTTAATTTACTGTCCAATATCGTATTAGTCACGACGAATCTGATTTTGGGCAATAATTGGACAATGTGAGATTTAACGACTATGAGTAATTGCAGGAGTTTTGCGTGCATCGGAATGACACCCATCATGTTAATGTTTTACTGTTAGTAAAGTGAATATCGATTATCTATTATTACTAGTATCACACTTTAAGTAACCTTATTTGTGAGCCACTCAATCTGTGTAAAATATATATTGTTTAACTTTAAAATGCCACGCAACCGTGTAACAGTCCTGACAACTTTTATTACGTGAGTGGTGAAGTGACTTAAGCCTCAAAAATTCATATAACCCCACAATTTTAAAAAAAAAGTTATTTATTTATCTATTTATTAGTGTGTACACGGCACAAATGTCTTTTATAAACATAAACATAAATACATTTAACATAACAGTGTTCTATTACAAAATTATGAAATAATATAATAACAATATATCTATACATACTCTATTACACAGATGTTTTATACATTATTTTATAAAATAACTTTGGGATTTTAATACTTGACATACTTAGGTAAAGAAATAAAAATAAATAAAGAAAACAAAAAATCATAAATCATTGATTTGTTGGGATTGTTGCGATGAATATTAAATGCCCTAGGTACTAATACTAACTGTCTCCTGATAAGAGCTCAGGGGTTCTCAACTGTTTTAAAAATAAAATATAAAAAGAAACAGATTAATAAACCCATTGAAAAATTAAATATTTTAAAATAAATTTTAATTTTAAAAACCATAAAAAAAACAAATATCTAGTCATACGTTTATAAATATATTTGACGTGTATTAATTTATACATTTCTTTTTTTTTACAAATGAACATAAATACATAAACAGCAGTTAGAATCCTAATCAATTTCTTTAATAGCAAGTTTAAACTTAATTTGGCTAATGTGGAAAATGTCAATACAACTGGTTTGGTTCCCTGGACTGTGCAATCTTGGAATAGGTGAATTAATAGCATAATTTGTAGCAGCAATACCTATATGAAATAGGACATTATGTCTAGTAGTCCTAACAGGTATTCGGAATTGAATCATATTTTGCAAGTCACGAGGGTCCAGCATGCCATTTATTATCTTAAAGAGAAACATTGAATCACTCAGTTTCCGTCTTCTAGATAAACTTTCCAAATCAAGTGTATTCATTAAGAAGTCATGGTTTAAAGATTCAATAGGAATAAATAGCTTGTAACTGATAAAACGTAAAAATTTTCTTTGCACTCTCTCAAGTTTTAACGAATGAACTCCGTAAAATGGGCTCCAGATACTTGAATTGTATTCAATTATGCTCCTGACAAGATACATTCAAAGTTTTGAAAGATAAAATTGATTTGAAATCTTTAACCGTTCTCAAAATATAACTTAACGATTTCGTTGATTTATTAGCAATCTCATTAATATGAGGTACAAATGTCAGCTTTTGATCAAATACAATACCCAGATCCTTGATTTCAGATACCTTTAGTAAGACATGTTTATTTATTTTATACTCGTTTGAGAAAGGTTGTTTTTTTTTTTGTAAAAAGTTATAGTTTGACATTTGCCAATATTTAGATGCAATTCGTTGTAACAACACCATTTGAATAAATCATTTGGGTTTTCTTGAGGAATATAACAATCATCAATGGTTATGAACTGTACTTCAGGTGTATGTATAGTGATCAGATAAGGTTTGGGTCACACGTATTTGGTAATTACCATAGGTTAAAATATTTCATCCATATACCAAATGTATTGAATCGACCTACAGAGGAAAATGGAACGAAACATACTTGCGAATTACTATCGTGACCTTAAAAGAAACAAAAAAAAAGACAATCCAGCAATGAAATATAAGCAAAATCGAATAAAAATATATTTCGTAAATAAATCATGTTAATAAGAACCTTCATTCGTACATTCCTTAAAAAAATCAGAATTTTCTAATGCGTTTTACTACATGAAAAGCTGATTCGGAATTAGCAGGAAAGTTCTGTAAGAATCACCTTTAGCTCTTGTCACACTCTTAAGGTTTAATTTTGTCAATCCTTGTCATTGATGTTTCGTGGGTACTCGTAAATACAAATAATCCGTTACATTTAACACAAATACCTTAGTCCTGTGCAAACATCTATACTAATTTTATGCAAAAATATGTTGTCGGTATCCTGATATAACTCTCTAAATGACAAAATATAAGAAAACAAGTTGAAAATGCAGTTACATATAGGTCACTTTTTGGGCATTATCAACTGATAAAATTCTCTTAATCCTTTGAGGTTTGGTTTTAATGCATAAAAACCTTCTACAAGTTTTCTTATGTTTTCTGATAAAAACTTTTTTTTAAAAACAATTTAATACTTCACTAGAAATTATATAATCGAATTAAATATTTACTCATCAAGTCTATTTACCTTTTTTATTTTTTTAAATCTCATCCATAGAAACAATTTTAGGGAACTAAGATGGTTTTATGAGTATGCATCATGTCCAAAATATGTTGAAAGACTTTTGCTGAGTTGAACATTCAAATCATTTTTTTTCAGTAAAAGCAATAATGCATTTAGAGAGTTTTATCTGTATATTGACAACATCAGTATACTAGATAAATATATCGTAATTACAAGTGTTAAAAGAAAAAGTAGTTTGTCTATGAAAAAATAAAATAAATTAAAAATCTTAAACATGTCTTTTTAATAAAAAATATAAATAGGTACACTAAATTACTAAATAATAGAAAATGTTTTGAAAGGGGGAGCCAATTTAAGCATTTCATTACTCAATACCCACACCATAGCACTTTTACTTTACAAAAGTCTAAATTAAAAACGATTTCAAAGAGAGGAAAGTTATTGATTATGAGAAAATCACATATTTTGTCAAGAATTCAGCAGTAGTTTCTGGAAGATCTTGATAGTCTTGTTCCTCATGTAGTGTCATCCAGTGTGAAACTAAAGCTATCATCTGCAGAGATTTTTTGGTATCATTCAAAGGATCCCACAACCGCAAATCTCCCCATTACAGCGGAACTGCAAAAGGGGATTACGTTAATGTTTCTGGAAATACTGAATAGTTTGAAACCGTCATCACAATATTTTGAGTAGATATGTTCAAATATTCGTTGGCAATTCCTGGATGTTATCTCCAAGGGATCTCCAATTATCTATCAAGATTAATATAGAAGATGGAGAACTTTTTTGAGAAGGAGGATAGTTAAAGCATATCAATACTCAATAACCATGTAGGATGTTATGCTTGTTGAGGTATGCGAGCTCCTACCTAGTTGGATGTGACAGAAGAGAACTATGTTGTGCTTCAATGGTGTATTTATTACATGTTAAATAGAGTGACTGAGAGAGAAACTGCGTAAACGTTTTACTCGAGTTACTGCCTGAACTAAGTGTTCAAGTGATTATGTAGTAATAGTCCAGTTTTCACTTTACTTCCTAGTGGGAACTTGAGATTGTATACTATTTTCATAGCTGTTAACTATTTGGTATCTGTGCATGTCAGCAATTTGGTATCCGTGCGTGTCAGTAATTTGGATGTTTTGATACAGGAAATCTATGATTTAATTTCTGCATTGTCCTTAAGACGATATAAGGTCAGATGACATTGGGTATTGATTTCCGGGTAGTCTCACACCCACACAATAAGAATTTTAGACCTTTCACTTTAGATAAGTCTAAATTATTAACGCTTTGAATTTTGTTTCAGTTCAGTTCATTCCTACGAAAAGAGGAAAGTTATTGATGATACAAAAATTTACATATTCTGTCAAGACTTCAGCAGCAGTATCTGGCAAATCTTGGTGGTCCTGTTCCTCATGTGGGGTCACTCAGTGTGAAGCTAAAGCTATCACTTGCAGAGATATTTTAGTTTCATTCAAAGGATCTCACAACCACAAACCTCCACACTACTACAGAACCGCAAAAGGAGATTACATTAAAGTTTCTGGAAATACTATATAGTATAAAACCATCATAGCAATATTTTGAGTAGGTATGTTCAAATATTCGTTGGCAAGTGTTGGATATATCCCACAAGAGAATTTATCGATATTAATAGATATTTGAATAGAGAATACATACTTTTTTAGGAAGAGAACTGGTTTGAGCATATCAATATTAAATACCCACATCGATAAGAATTTTAGCTCTTTTACTTCACAAAAGTCTAAATTACTAACGATTTGAAATTTGTTTCAGTTCAATACATTCCTACGAAGAGAAGAAAGTTATTGATGATTGAAAAATTCACATATTCTATCAAGAAGTCAGCACCAGCATCTGGCAAATCTTGGTGGTGCTGTTCCTCACTTTGCGGCACCCAGTGTGAAGCGAAAGCTATCACCTGCAGAGATGTTTTAGTATCATTCAAAGGATCTCACAACCACAAACCTCCAAATTACTACAGAACCGCAAAAGGAGATTACATTAAAGTTCCTGGAAATAATTAATATTATAAAACCGTCATAAACTAACCCTATTTTTAGTACATATATTTAAATCTTCGTTAGCAAGTTCTGAATGTTACTCTCAAAGGACTTCATCAAGATTGATAGATATTTCAACAGAGATAGAGAACTTTTTGAAAATGAAGCCGGTTTGAGCGCATCAATACTAAATACCCACGTCAATAAGGATTTTAGTTATTTTACTCTACAAAATATGATGGATGGAAGAATGAAAGAAATATTTACATTCGGATATAGCCGGAATCGTTTGTTAATGTTGTACACAGCGTGTAAAGTGCTTGAACCAGCCAATAACATGCTATAAGTCCTGTAAATGCTTATTAATTTGATGTTCATGTAGAGTATAACGTGCCGGCGACATAAATGTCGAGACAGTTCGTAACCAAGCCAACCTTTCATTTATTTTTATTTTAAATTTCATTGGTAAATCCTTACATACATTTAAAAAAATATTTTTACTTTTAAAATTCACATTGTACTGTTGATGATAATATTTTTAACATCTTATATAAAGGTTGTCTGAGTCTTTTGTTTAGTTTTGTCTGGTAGTTTATTGTATAATTTCAGTTCATGGTTTATTAGTTTCGACTGTCCTTGTCTCGTTTTAGAAGGTTGCATATGATATTTTCGTATTGTGTCCATGTTTACTACAATTTTTTTCAAGTTTTAGTTCTTTGTCTATAATTACATCTGTGACATATTTATGAATACATTTTAAGGATTCTAGTTTAAAGAGTTCAGTTACATTAATTGCTTAGTTTGTTTAAAAGGTTCTTTAGTTGCTTTTATATAGGGTACTGACTTAAATATTTTATTTTGCTGTTTTTGTAGTCTGTTTATATTATAATATTAATAATATAAGTTGCATATAACATATTTTAGTTCACTTTTCATTATTCTTTTAACCCCGACCGGTAACGAATTTGACATAATCAGTCCAAGATAAACAAAGCTTCTTGTGGCTACATAATTATAGACAAATGTAGATTACGTAGTTATGGAATGAAAAGTGTTAACGAAAACAGTGTTTGGTGAAAAGTATTTTATTTTATTTAATAATATGAAGTAGCTAGTAAGTAGTATACACATTATAAGAAATTAATAATAACTTAACAAATAAAACAATAAAACTATTATAATTTTATGTTTATTTAGTGTAATTTGGTAATTTTAACAATGTTCTTTAATAAATAGAAATACGTAGTGCTACTTTACAAATCATGAAGATTATATTTTCTTATGTTTGATGCTTAGTAAACGATATTATTAGCTGTAAATTAAAAATATATTTTCATTACTGCTAATATTTATTTAATAAAAGCTTTTGAAATAATTATTTTTTATTTTATTTCAAATTTATTAATATGAATTCACAGCAACTATTCTTATTACGAGTATGGCTTCATTTTACATAAAGATAATAATATCACTGACGTATAACAAAAGACACGTTATTCCCTTAGTAACCGCATCTTGTAAAAAAACGAAATAAAGAGATAGCAAGTACGGTACACATGCAAACATTTGTGAAAAAGAGTTACAAGTGTACATATTTCTTTAGTATGTATTTCTGCGCAATTTGTTGCTATTGCTACGACACTGGTCGTCAGTGTTATTATTAATGTGCTTCTAAATTGTGAGAATGTACTTAAAAAACAACCTATAAATATTTCATTAATCTAATTTAATTTACAAATTAAACGATACATCTGTTTTTCCTCAGAGTAATAACGCGCTCCCCGCTCATAAAGATGCCATTTCGCTCTATTGCATAGAACAAAAGCGTCGCAAATTTTTGGTTTGGTTTTCAGTTTAACAACAGACGTGTAACGGACGTTTTCACTGTGTCACTGTGCTTGACTTTTGCTTATAAATAAAGTAGAAATTCTTTATTAATAAACAAAGAATTATTTAAATATATATTGGAATTACCCTTTTTTTATAGTAAGTCAATCCATCCTAAGAAGGATGATTTCTTGGAATTACCCTGCAATAAAAAATATATATAATATCTACCTTTTAAGGCAATAACTACATAAGTATATTTAAATGTAATAATAATGCAAATTAATACCAATTTGGCAATACTCGACATAAGTACCTATGGCCCGTTGGTTAGGTGCAAAATAGCTTGATTAGAATGACATTTGTCAGAAAAAGCGACGACATAACTTTGCAGTAACGTCAAAGGAGTTATTTATATTGACACACGAAAAATCATTCGTATCTGGCGTGTTAATTGATTTTTTTACTACAATGCTTGACACATAAATCAACATAAATATATAAAATCAGCTTTAAAACTAAAATAAATCTTATTATTAACGACGTCCTTACAAGGTTCCATCATTTTGCAAAAACGCTAGATATGGGACAAATTGATCGAATAAAAAAATAATTCTTTGGATGTTGCTCATGAAAAAAGTATACATGTCTTATTTTTTGGTGAATAATTGTGTTAAACACACTATAATAGGCTTGTTTTGGCGTTTTTATATCAATTTTCGGAAACAGTTTCATGATTGCATGAAATAACTGATAAAATCGATTTTATCAGTGATCAGTAATTTCCCACCACTAATGAAATTAGTTTGACAGCTGTCATTCTAATCAAGCTATAATTTAAGGACTTTGTGATTAATAATCTTAGAATGTTTTTTTCCATATGGGCGGCTCCTCTATAAGCAGTAGCGCCGTATTACTCTGAGATTTTTTACAGTTGCTGTTGTAATCAAAGCATTTTCTTATCACACGCGATGTCATATTCCTGCGTAGTGTTATGTCTGATTATGATCCGTTAGATAATGAAGGCAAGAAAAAGAAGAAGAAAAAAGAAACCAGCCGACAAACCGGTTTCGCGGTTTAGTGGGTTTAATTTTTTTTTCTTTTTATTTTCTGTTCATGTATGGATCTTCTTAAATAAAAATAAATATTTAAAAAAAGGAAGAAAATAAATACTACAATTATCATTATTTATTATTTTGAAAAAAAAAATATTTCTGATTTACCCAAATATTTGATTTTGAGGGCCATTTTCAACGAGTTGTAAATAACTCACTGTTAAAAAATAGGAATCGAGTTGTGGTACAATGGGATTTGAACCTCGGATCTTTGATCCGTTAGGCGGCAACACTACCACGGGACAACAACCCGGTTCAAACGACTTTAACTTTACGATTGTAACGTGTCTATTTGATTATACATCATTGAAATGCATACACACAAATCGCACCTTTGCGTTGTAACAGCATACAAAATTTGTTAATTATTTTTTAGACTTAATACTTATCTATATTACAAAATTCTTACTGACGGAGAAATTCAAGGGTTCTTAGTTAAAAAATAAAGCATTTTTTTTATTATGTGTAGTATTGATATTAAGCTTTACTTATTTACTTTACTAAAAATGTGATTTTGTTTACCATTAATATTTTTGTAAAGGTGCGAAATATATATATGTATGTATCATTACATGCATAAAAATCTTTTTTGAAAAGTGTTAAATAATAAATTCATTATTAAAAAGTTGACAAAACGTAGAAAAGTTCGTACTTGGTAATTTAGACTCTGCACAAACTTTAACATAAACATGATGAAGATCGACCAACGACAGTGTTCCTTCTAGATACTGTTTTGTATCATCGGTGGGAAGAGATTGTAAAAACTTGATGGCAACCCGTTTAATATACGATTGACTGTGTTTTGGTCGCCTTTTGTGCTTGCCACGAAGTTCTGTGAAAAATGGATCACCACTGTCCTTCTTGCCTACGACTGTGCGGAGCTGCCTGTCTGAAATGTCCAATGTAGCGACAAAGTAGTGTTTGCACACGCGAACTTTTTGACCGTTTACGTCAAAGTAGTAAGCGTTGTTGTTTTTTCTTTGCCGACCTTCGTTATACCTCCTATACTTGGGGAAGATAGTAGCCATGTTTGAATAAATGTATCTGCGTTGTTTCTGCAAGTCTTTGAGCCCCCAGTAATGCGAAAATATATTTTGTCTGTCTTCTTCTGTTATTTTCGCGTAACACTTTAGTCTGCATTTTTCGTTACACGGTGGTTTGATCTGCTTAGCTTCGTAGTACTTGTATTTGGAAGTATAGGCTTGACCAGAATTTCTCAGATATTTTAGATAATTCATTTTCCAAGCCGATTTGTTGACTTTTCGTTTTCGGCCAGTTTCTTCATTCGTATTAGTCGAACTTTCATTTTTGATGGAATTCGATGTCGATGCTTTGGGAGGTTCCTCGCCACAGTACGATAATAACTCCAAGTCTTTGAACAGTATTATGTGGTCAGTGGTGAATGTACTTTCAATACCTAAAAAATAAATATGTAAGGATCATTTCTAAAAATAAAGTCTAGTCAATTTGTCACAAACATGGTCAAATTAATGTATTCGTAGTTTTAGCACAGATATAAGAAACATCACTTCGCATCATTCCAACAGAAGCAATGATACTGATAATATTGATGTTTTTTGTTGATACTTCTTGATAAAACTCCATAGTTAATGATTATGATAAAATTATGAATAAACTTATCAATGAAACTTCTTGGTTTAGTTTTACTTTTTATTATTTTGACCAACGAGCGCTTTCGCCTAAGTAGGCGTCTTCAAGACTGGTGAATTGTTTACAACATTTACAGTTTTTATACTATTCTTAACATATTTTGGAGATAAGATCAAATAAGTATTTTAACAGGGAACAGAAACATAAATATTTACAACTAGTTTGCTAAACAGTTCATTTTTGGGAGTTTTTAGACTGAAATTAGGATTAAGCTTTTATTATTTAAAAGGTGGGAAAAGAACACATGGCGAAATACAACAGAGTGAGAAATACACATTTCAACTGATAAACTTAGCATAATACTTCATTTTTGACAGGGAAGTTTACATTCCTATAGATAAATGACGAAATATTTTAAGATACATACTTAGATAATACATTGTTAATGGAATGAAGTTATTCATTTTGATAGTTAATTTTATGTTTATTATATTATTTTAGTAGTAAATAATTCAATCAAAAGGAGCGTAGTTATATATTAAATTAATGGTTTAAGTAAAGGAGAGTTCGATAATTCCAATTGCTGGTTAGTTATTACTGCATTAAGTTTAATTCTATTAATTTCTAATGATTCTAATTTATCTAATTTTCCCCTTTGTTTTCAAAATGTAGTAATTTTATATTGTTTTCGCTGTCAAAAGTATGATTAAACAATTCACCAGTCTTGAAGATGCCTACTTAGGCGAAAGCGCTCGTTGGTCAAAATAATAAAAAGTAAAACTAAACCAAGAAGTTTTTTTGATAAGTTTATTTATAATTTTATCATAATCATTAATGATACTGATGATTGAACTGTTATATCTAAACAGTTAGTTAGGTAAACATCTAAGGTGATCGAAATCAAAAACTGAAATTGTATAAATTCTATGAGAAATAAATGCAGGGACTTGGGTAAAAACCCTCTAAAATGTCTTTCTTGTCATGGTCCGTGCGCCTGTTAGACCTTTTATTAAAAAATAATTTTATGATCCCAGAAAAAACAAACTAAATAATACTCTAAATCAGTGTTTCCCAGCCTTCTTTATGCCGTGCCTCACCGTTGTCTTTTTAAAAGTCAGATGCCCCACCGGAATCTTTTTTAATTAAACAGCAGGTAAGTTTTCAAATAATATTTTAATATGTTTGTAAACATATGAACCCGTAATGGAATTAAATAAAATCTATTCTAATACATATATTATAAATGAAATGATTACAAAACACAAATTGAAAATGTAATTAAGTAGAATAAAATAAAAATGAAAACAATAATAAAACACATGTGACAATTGAAATTGAGTAAAAACACACATATCTTGACGCCCAATTCACGATTAAATTCAGTTACGCTTGCAACAAAGAAATTCGATGTCCGGATCTAACTTAGTTAATTTCAGCCTTAGGTCCCCTTTATACCTCTATTAGTTATATCCAATCGATTTCGTTCTTTAATGAGTAAATCGCTTATGGCGCTAAATCCACATTCCACCAAATAAGATGAGTGAAAGGGTAATAATAATTTTCTGGCATGCAAAGTAATATTAGGATATTTAGTGTTAGTTTCTTCGCAAATACATGCCATTTTTCCTACATCATGTACAGTTTCTGTGTTTTTAGATAATTATTGAAATTGTAACGAGTTTCATTATATTTTAAGAACAATTTGGCGTTTATTTCAATTTTGTACATCCCAGGCATTTTTTTGTATGCCGATGAGTATTCCCCATTTATATGTGGAATGCCGAGGTGTCTCATCTCTGAAGCGTGGTGCCCCACCTCTGAGGCGTTATGCGCCACCGGTGGAACACCTTGGGAAACACTGCTCTAAATGTATTAAAACCACTTCGAAATAAGTTAATTTTCACTGTGATTCTATTTAACTTTGGGAATATTATGAAATGTTAGTTGCCTGTCTCCACAGAAATTTGTTTCGACACGTACCGGCGGAAGCGCACCGAAATCATTCTAACGATATGTTAATTTATTTGTCAAATCGGAGAAATACTTTGGGCTGGACGCACATTGAAAAAATATATAAACCAGGCTGAGGGTGTAAGTACATAAAATATCTAGCGTCAGCGGCTCGCTTGTTTGTGTCTTCGGTTTTAAAATAAAATATTTTTAAATTTAAAAACAAAATTAGTGACAAAATGCAGGCACTCAAACAGGATAGAGTTATATGTAAGTACTATAAATGCCACCGCATATCTAAACCATTATTAACCCGCCCGTTTATGTCATGTATCTGACATTATTACCATAAAATGTTTTGCAATCTTCAAGCAAACCTTAAGTCATAATAGGGAAATATCCCATACTACGAATACCGATAAAAATATATGAAATGGATTTAATATAATTCATTGTATTTTCCAAATCAATATAGATATTGTTAATAAATGTTTTCATAAATACATGTAAAAATAAATAAATTCAGTAAAAATACGTTTGTAGAAAAACGCGACGTGTTTGGCCTTGGTTGTTGTGACTTCAAGAATCGTTGTTCTACACATATTTCAATGACAAGGAACAAATAAACATAAATCTTGACGTATTAGGGGCGTGGCCAATGGAAAGTTTTTGCGGGAATTCAAAATTTAAAAGTATTCTTTATGCTACCAATAAATAGCAAAAAATATTTTTTAACTGGACAGTATTTCATAGACCTTTATTAAATGTTTAAAAAACTATTAAAAAAAATTACATATTTAGGTATAGAAGACAATTTCAAATGAAACATTTTGTACGTCAGGATCTCCGAAAATTTATTTATTTATTTATTAATGAAATCACAGTCTTTATATAAAACAAAGTACAAAAGAACAATTAAAAAAAGTAAGACCAATTACAGATTTCACACTAATTTATTATGAATGCAGGAGGAGAGGGGAAAAATAATTGTATTTTAAAAAAGTAAAAATAAAAATATTACATAAAAAGGAGAAGACATTGTATAGCTACTCTACTTTCCTCCCTCTCTCTCTGCTTCCATGAACATTTAAATTTATTTGTAAAAAATCACAACCAACAATAAATTATTAGATACATGTAGTAGATGTAAGTAAGTATAAATTAAGAGTGGAAAGCAAAAGTTAAAATTTAAATCAAAAGTAAAAGTTAAAGTTGAAATGAAAAGTTGAAATTAAAATTAAGTTAAAAGTTTAAATTTAAAGTTAAAATTAAGAATTGAAATCAAAAAGTTAAAATTGAAAGATAAAATTAAAAATCAAATTAAAAGTTAAAAGTCAAGCAGAAGATAGATTTAAAATGTCTTAAACAGATCTGATAAAAATATGGTATTTACAATGTAGTATGTCGATGTCACTAAAAATGACAAAATATCGAGCTCCCCGAGACAAATATATATATATATATAACATTCATCTGAGAGAAAGAGATGTAATCTAATTAGATTACTAAGCAAGACACTCATATAATATTAAAAAGATGAAAAAAGACAGTGATTATCAGGCGATCATTTCCTCACCTCCGGTTACCACACGGTGACTCTAGGGAGTTTTTTCACACAGAATGTCAAAGGTTCAGTTCACAAAACAACGACAGGATCACAACTTTGCCGAATATTTTTTTATGGGATGCTCTTGCCTTGGTATTTATTTATTTTATTTATTCATATTGCAGCTCAGTACATCAAATCTAATAAGGCAGGACACACGTTAATCCAGCTGAATGGCTATACATTCGGCCGCCAGTACAGTAGGAATGATCGATGTAGATGGACGTGTTCTAGTCATCGCTACAAAGGATGCAAGGCATTTTTATGCACCTATAAAGAAACAATTTATAAAGAGAATAATAACCACAATCATTAATTTTGTGCTCATTATATATTAAATATTTTAATGTAATGTATTGATATTTATATTTGTGACCCAGTTTGTAAATAAATAATTAGAAGAGATACTTTTAAAAAATATATTTTATTTAATATAGTAAAAAGTTACAACATGTTAAAAAAAAGAAATACACAATAAAGCGAAAGTACAGAAACAAAAAACAAAACGAAATACCACACCAAAAAAGAAGCAACCTCTTGGTGCTTGCTGTAGGATTACAATATTAATAATTTAAGTACGAAATACACACATATATTTTAAAAAATAAATGAAGGTATATAAATCAGTTTTTATAAATAAGTGCATGTACATTTTTTAATTTGTTTTTTTAATTTTTATTAAAAACAAATTAAAGTACAATATTACAACTAAATATATTTTTTTACATTAATCAAATACATATATTTACATTAACGTTTCCCATTACGTAAAAGAAATAAACAATTCTTGTGTACATAATGGGGAGTGACGTCTTACGACAGATTATTTTATTTTAATCAATAATATTTTTAGAATAACATAAATAAATTACAAAAGAGATATTAACGATGTTTTCAATCAATTACATAAAGAAGAATTATAGATGGAATTTTTTACTTCTTTCTTAAATATATTGTATTCCTGACTGTACTTTTTATTATCTTTGTTCATTTCATTAAATAATAATATTCTTCTGTAAGTATAATGATGTTGTGCAGTAGTTGTTTTATGAATGCAAATGCGCATGCGTGCGCACGCATGTATAAATATCCACACATATTCACGCACACGCAAACTCACTCACACGCGCATATACATACATTCACCCAAATACATACTATAACATGGTTAAGAAAATTATAAAATAAAGTTTTCAAGTTACTTTACAAAAGAACTTCAAGTACTGTAGAAAAAAAAATGAAAAAAAAAGAAGATATTTCCTTAATTAAAAAAAAAATATGAAATATGATTTAAATGTTAAAAAGCAACATTTAATTAAGGAGGTTGATAAACAAATATTTTTACCTTTGGTTTGAATTTTGTAAAGACATCGATAATTTTTATTTCGTCAAGCAAATTGTTATAGAAATTGATTCCCTGATATACATTACTTTTTTCAAAATGTTTACTATTAAATTTTGGCATATCAATATAATATTGGCGTCTACGTGAATAACTTAATGTAAAGAATTTTTTTTAAATTCTCTTTATAGATTTGTAAAATTAATTTTTTAAATATATTCTGTCAATTGATGGAACATTAAAATTTTTAAATAATTCTATTGTTGGGAATGTTGATGGTTTTTTTTAAATCACTTTAATTATAAATCTAATTATTTATTAACTATCGTTTTCTCTTGTGTCTTTAAAGTAGAAGTTATAAAATTTGCATGCCTCTGTCCTAGTGTTTATTTACAAAATAGAATCTCCAACGCTTGATTTATTCTTTGACTATGGCGATTTTAGTTTTGAGGAAATATGATATGTGTTTTTGTAATTTTTTTTTTAAATGTGCTAATTATCATATTTTAAAATAAAAATCTGCCATTATATAATAAAATGTAATGTTACATCAAAATAAATACGTATAAAATTATTATTTTTTACTCCAAACACGACAGAAAGAGAAAATACAAATGTCAAAATAAAGGTTTTAAAAATTAGACACACACATACAAATTATATATAATTGACATTTATTGGATTTTTATTTATTTATTTGGTCTATAAATAATAAAAAATCATATTAAAAACAGAAATATTCTAATAAAAAAACGTTACTTATTTTTTACCAATGGGGAAAAAATCACATACTACGAATACCGTTAAAAATATATGAAATGAATTTAGAATAATTAATTGTTTTTTCCAAATCAATATTGATACGTGTTTTCATACATAAATGTAAAAAAGAAATTTAATAAAAATACGTTCGTAGAAAAACGCGACGTTGATTGTAGTGACGTCAAGATTCGTGATATTGTTCGACACAAATTTCAATGACCAGGAACAAATAAACGTAAATCGTGACGTATCAGGGGCGTGGCCAATAAAATCTCCGTTTTTGCGGGAATTTAAAATTACAAATTTAAAAGTATTTTGTATGTTTCTAATAATTATCAAAAACATTTTGTTTTTACTGGACAATATTTTATAGACCTTAATTACTTTTAAAATGTTTTTAAAAAAAGTTATATTTCCCTTATACATGTTAACACTAATAAAATATACATTTAAACAAAATGAACAGTATAAATAAATAAAATTAGAATGAAATTTTTAAAAATGGAATGTGGATCAGGCACATGTTGAACAATATTTGTTTTTGCAGCTCAGTACATCAAATCCAAGAAAGGAAACGCGCTGATAATGATTAATGGATTCACATATGGTCGCCAATACATGAGGAATGACAAGATCCGGTGGACGTGTTCCACTAATCACTGCAAGGGTTGTAAGGCGTTTGTCTTCACGCACATGGGAAGAATTTCCAATGGAAGTTATGTACACAATCATTAACATATGTCCACATCTAAGGTATCAAGTCTCCTCGGCAATGTTTACATACAAGAAAAATAACTTGTTGCCAAATTGGAAACGCCGATTTCACACCACAGCAAAAATCCACTCAACCCAATAAAATAACACCCTGGTGGGTTGGCTTTTACAGTATTATAATTTATTTTTAAATTATCATGTATATTTATTGGCAAGTAAACGCATTTTCCAGCACACTATAAGATCGATTTATCTCCACTCGATGTAAAAATTTTATGTGCGAGAAGAAACTAAACAAATAAAACGATAAAAGAAAATAATAAATAAGTATCCGGTCTCCCTAATTTTACCGGGCCGGGTGGATTGGGAATTGGGACGATTCATATGAAATGAGTCAAAGCTATCCGAAAAACTCTCTCTAATCTATGCACCAGTTACAATGAGAAGTTACCAAAGTTACCTTCAATTGTCTATAAAGTAAAATCGAGTTTTCTGTATAAAAAAATCTGTCTTACCTCCCGGTTTTCCCAACTAACCTGACTCGACTGATTGAAAGCGCAGGCAGCTAAACACAATCACTTTGGAGATCGACACCATGTTTAAGAGGCGAATACTGCTGCTATTGGGCAGATTAAACCTTCATAATACCGGGTCATTGTTCGAGGGTATTAGGCTTGATATGTCTGATATTTAACACCTGAAACTTTTTGTTTAATTTGTAATGTTATTCAATAATATTTAGTTATGTTTAAGTTAAGCCTTGACAAAGGATCTTGGAGAGTCCTATGTCTTGCAGGACACCCGCTGGCATAGCGCGGGTTTAAGCTGTGAAACTCAGTTAATCTTAGACTATACCTTGTCTGCGTAATCTTTAAGTGACAAAGTAGATCATAAAATTCCCATTTATAAATTACATGCCTTGGGAATAAGAGATCCATTTCTTTCATTTATTAAATCGTATCTTGCTGGTAGGAAAAAAAATGTTCTGATAAATAACTATTTGTCAACCACTGTTGATGTTACATCGGGTGTACCTAAGAGTGCCCATTTGGCATCCCTGTTTTTAATTTGTTTATTAACGATGTTGCTTAATAATTCTCTAACTCTCGCTTTTGGCTCTTCGCGGACGACAACAAAATTCTCAAAATAATTCAAACTTTACAAGACTGTTTTCTTCTTTAATGAGACATTAACTCTTTTTAACCAATGGTGTAAAGTTAATAAATTAGAACTAAATATTAAAAAATGCAAAATAATGTCATTTCATAGAACAAAACAAGCGATTTCCTTCGAGTACCTAATAGAAAACTCCAAAATTGATGTTGTTAAGTCCATCAGAGATTTAGGAGTTGTTTTGGACATACAACGAGCATATAGATAATACAGTAAATAAATCACTGAAATCACTTGGCTTTGTTAACAGAATATCCTCTGATTTCACTAATGTCCGTACAATCAAAACTCTTTATTGCTCAACTGTTCGCCCCCTTCTAGAATATGCCTCCGTGGTCTGATCTCCATTCTATGTCAATGGCATGAATCACATTGAATCAGTCCAACATTGCTTGCTTCGAAAAATAGCGTGGATGCTCGGACTAGAGAGAGATAATTATTCTTATGCTGAAATAGAGTCAATGTTAAATATTTCTAGTCTACAAAAACGTAGAACTAATATTGACTCCATATATATGTTCGGCATACTAAATGGTATAATCGATGTTCCATCATTACTGGGGACAAGTAAAATTCAATATTCCGACTCGTAGATTGAGAATCAATGAATTACTGTTCATCGATCAGCATATAACAAACTATGGCCTAAATTCTCCAATCCGCCTTTGTCGTATTGTTAACTCAAGACAAGATCTGGACTTTTTTGGTTTAAGTTTACAACGATTAAACGAGCACTAAAAAACAGTCGAGATCTTGTCTTGATGTCCCTTATGTTTGTCAATGCTTCTTTTCTGTTTTTAAAAATGTTTTAAACTATTATTTTACTGTAATATTTAAACCCTATAAATTGTATACATGGACAATGTCCGTTAATAAATAAATAAATGTGTGAAAGCACTACAATTTACTATGTGAATCGTAAAGAACCGTATAAAACACGTGAGTCGAGGTTCTGAAAAAAAAAAGAACAGTCGTTTTCCAAAATCGGTCATCAGAGTTGAAGAAAATTTTAAGGATGAGAATATAGAAGTCTAGGCATCTACCGGGCTTAAGATCTGTCGTTGTTGGTTGCTGGTTTGAGTGGCCACATTAAACACTGTGTAACATTCACCAATCTGCCAATATATGAATAGCTATATTCCTTCAATTCTTCCATCTGTTGATTTCACCCACATACTAGGCGATGCCTGAATATATTATACCTTGTTTGATTTCCCCGCGCCGCAAACACTAACCACTATGGCTAAGCACTAAGATTTTATGTGCTTCGGTTAAGATATTATCTAGATAAAAATCTTAAAAGCATTATAAACATAATAAAAGATCGGACATAGGTAGGTACTTAAAATACTGTCGTATATTTTAGACTAATTGTTACTCTATTCATTTTGATTTTTAAAAAATTAACCATTTTTTTAGAAGAGAATATGTAAGCCTATACATTTATAAGGCTTTGTGATCACCTTACAAGCAAACACAGTATATAAAATTCACAATTCTGCCTTTATTTAAACGTCTTTAACTCTGAAATTATTATCCATAGTTTAATTTTTTTTTCAATGAAAAAGAGTTAAAACGATTTTTGATGTGCGTGAGATACACATCCAAATTATTTACCCATGTTTATAAAATATTTGATTTTATTTAACTATTGTTAGAGGTGTAATTAAGTATTTCATTATAATAGAAATATTATCAAAGAGAAGAATTTCAACTGTATTTCTTTTTACTGCGCAATCATATATTAACAACGCTCCCGGTCTGCGCGTCTACCACGTGACCTTCTCCGTGACTTCCCTTCGTCGCCACTTGGGGGCGCTGCCGGCACGATAGCTAGTACCACGTGATCCTAGCGTTCACAACGCTACAAAATGCTCGTAATACTATATTATACTGGCCTACCATATAAGAGGTCTCGAGTTCGATTTCCGACATGGTTGACGTGAAATATTTATTTAAAAAGGTGTTTTTACTCTAGGATGTTTCATAGTCTCTAGACTGGCGCCTGAAGCATTAGATTGATCATCTTACCTTCGTGTCACAAAAAAATAATCGGTGACGCTGCAATTAGTTTATCAATGCAGTTCTCTTTGCACAATTTAATGAAGATCGGGAAAATTATGAACCGTAAAAACAAAACGCTCTCCTTTATTTAATCTTATAACCTTTATATATATAAATTTAACTTTATTTTACCATGTTAAAAAAACATTTTTTATACCATATTACCAAAATACTTTTTTTTAAATTAATTGTTTTATTTAAAAAAATATACATATTTACATTTTTATTCCGGCCATTTTCAACGAGTTATAGATGGAACCTCGGACCTCTGGTGATGAGTACGCGACACTAGCTACGGGGCCATAACTCGATTCGATATTAACAAAACACTTACGTTAATTTAACCATTAATATGATGGACATTAACAAAGCACTTTTTTTTATTTGATCATAAATATGAAGACTTTTTTTTTCTTTTACTTCTCTTATTTGTTTATTATATATACAGCCTAAGCTAATTGCAACAGTTATATGAAGAAACACATGTGCAAGAAACTTACCAAAAAGAACATAAAACTATGTAGCAAAGACAAACAAGGGAAATAAAACAATGGTAAACAATGTATTCATAAACGTTTAAATAAAGTCACAGAAGGAATCGTGTGTTAGAAATACTACATTGTAAAACGAGGCTCGCACAGAGACATGCATATTTTTTAGGCCCAAAATTTTTTAATTCTTTTTTTACTGATAATATTTCATTGATTTCAAACTTTCAAAATTTTTCTTCTTTTAAAAAACACGCACTATCCTGGATTCAAACTAAAGATATGAACACTTTTTTTTTCTATGATATATTTTGTTGCCCTTATATAATAAGGAATATTTTTATATTTTTTTTAATATATTTTATTTCCTTTTTTAATTATTATTTTAAAAAACATATAATCTTTTACAGAATATTTTATTTTCTCTTTCTTATGTTACACAATAATATTAAAACTGTCCATTATTTATTATAGGAACAAAATTCATTAACATTTTCTTGCATACCCACGAACGCGCCATGCCTTTGTGAGATTTTTTTGTTTACTATTAAAATGTATTTCTTTGCTTTGTAATTATGTTTTACTTTTTTATTATTCTGTTTTACCTCTTATGTATATTGTAAAAAAACAAAAAAAAAATCAATAAAAAAACACGATCAACATATAAAATTTTGAGCTTTACCATGCCAATTCATCTTCATCCCACACTGTTTTACTGGCGAAGGGATCTCAAAGTTGGAATATCTATCTCAGAAAATTCCAATTTGTGTGACGAGTTGACTGATCTACACATTCTGGACATTGGGGCATAAAAACCAAATTTGCTCATAGAAGATTGGATAAATAAAAGATTTTGACTTCTGGTGACACGGTTGGGAACATGAAAAGAAATTTATTGCAACAGAGATGGGACATCACTATATAAGGTCCATTTCTTATCGACTAATCATGGTTCTTCCGCCTGATCCAAATCTTTTTGATCACTTTCTCGATGACTGATAATGTTTAAGTTTTTTCCGAAACATCACTTTACATTCCCAGCCTCGCACCTCTGCTGGGAGAGTATTCCAGGCCATACGGTCTGCGACCGCAAATGCGCGTTCACTAAATTTACTGCGCTGTTTGCGTAGAGGCATAATAACTCTCGCCGTAGACGTAGCTGATCTAAGCGTGAGACGCCTGTCAGCTAGTTCATCTGGAATGCATAATTCCCTTAGATATTCCTGAGCAAAGTTGTGCAGTTATTTATACACAAGCCAACAGAGTTTGTATTCACCCTCTGTGAAAAACGTATTCAGTGTAATTCCCGAAGTAGTGGAGTGATATGACTGAACTTAGAGATTACAAAAACAAGTCTCGCTGTCATTGTGTTCATTGGTAGACCTGCAGTCTTATTTATTTAACTTTTCGTACAATATGTTATCTGTACATTGGCGGGCTTATTGCCAAATGGCAATTTCTTCCAACCAACCTTTAAAATAATAGTTTTATTTTTATAATTCAAGTTACAGAACATATTAAATAGAAAATAATGATTAAAAAGCTAAAGATAAATATAAAAATAAAAATAAACGTATTTGTTTATAAATTACCTTAAATCAAAACTATTACTCAATGAAAAAAGGAAAAAAGAGGAAAGAAGGAGATATTAAGGAAGAGAAAGGAGATGTTTCTTTAAACGTGATTTAAACAGAGAAAATGTAGTAACATCTTTGATGGTGGATGGGAGATGATTCCACAGTCGAGCCGCATGGACACTATATGAGTTAGAGAAGAAAGAGGAATTGTTGATGGGTATTAAGAGAGTGCCTTGAGAATTAAAACGAAGAGGTAAACCATGAACTGATAAGCGTTGAAAATTTTCACACAGGTATATAGGAGCGTTAGGAATATGAAGTACGTTGAATAGAAGTGAGAGGGTGATAGTCTCTCCGCTGTCTAATTTTGAGCCATTTCAGTTGCTTACGATAATCAGAAATGTGGTCATATTTCCTAAGACCAAAAACGTACCTTATGCATGTTTTCTGAAGTCGTTCAAGTGTATCGAGTTTTTACAGCTTTAATCAGTCATGGAAACAGCGTAATCTAGAATGGGTAATGCTTGTACAAGAGTGCATTTACTGTTAATGGGTAAGAATTTTTGCAACCTTCTAAGTGAGTGTAGACAGAAAAATATTTTGCGGCTTAATTCATTAGTATGAGCTCGCCAGCATAGATGTTCATCCATTAGTACTCCTAGATTTTTTACGGATTTCCTGTATTGAATATTGGTACCATTGACATTAAGAGGATTAAGTAAAGACACGTCTAGATTACTAAGCAATCTTTGACTTCCCGCAAACATAATTTGTGTTTTAGATGGGTTCATAAGTAAACCATACTCTTTTGTCCATGTTGACACGCAATTTAGTGTATTAGACATCGATTCTATTGCTTAGCTGGTCTAGTCTTTCCTCCAGACTTCGTATATTATTAAAAAACTTAACATAATTAACAAAACAATTTCGTTTATCTAACCATATTACCAAATGCTTGACACATATAAAATACCGTTTCTTTTTATTTTTAGTTCGTTATGTGACGTCACGAAGAGGAAGGCCATTGGTTAGTTTCAACAATCACACTTATAGTTGGCATTCGGAATCCAATGGAAAGAAGCGGTGGATATGTTCCACACATTACTACAGAGGTTGTAGAGCTGCCGTTTATACCTTCGAGGAAGTCATCATATCTATAAGAAATTACCATAACCATAATAAATGATATTATAAAAATATTTTAATTTCGACAGGCGCCGTGGCGCAGTTGGTTAGACGGCTATCTGTGAAACTGGCGTCGCGGGTTCGATTCCCGCCAGTTGCAAGAAAAAAATCCAAGAAAGATTTTTTTCTCAATTGGTCTGGGTGTTGTGGTGTATTTTTCATTACCTTCTTCCATATACCCTCTATCCCACCTGCTGACAAGCCTCAAAATAGAGGCTTAGCGGGTTATTCCTTTAAAAAAAAAATTTAAAAAATCGTTGTATTTATTAAACTGATTATTTATTAAATAAAACAACTTTATTTTTAACCACTATTTTTTTTTTTCATCGACCGGTTTCAAAGCAAACAAGCTTCTTCGTCAAGAGAGTAAAAGAACACTTAAGATGCTTAAATAATAATAATTATTCTGAATTCGCAAATCATCTGATAAAAAATAATAATTACTTTAATAAAGACACTGGATTAAAAGAACTTCGTGTTGAAAATAAAATATTAAAATTAGGCAACTTAGAAATCTTTGAAATTAAAAAAGCGATTCATAATAAGAAAACGATAATTAATAACCAAATAAACAATATTTCTTTTAGTCCTTTCCCGTCTTACTTCGAAAATAACGATATCAAATTACCACCCGTGTAAGGAAAAAAACGACTTGATTTATTGGGTCCACGTGTAGTATTTAGGGAACATGATAAAAATAAAAATAAATTTAAAAAAAGGAATCAATTCATTGGTTGCGTAAACCTTGACGAAGAAGCTTGTTTGCTTTGAAACCGTTCGGTAGAAGAAAAAAAATGTGGTTAAAAACAAAGTTGTTTTATTTATTTTATTATAATGAATAACCACAAAGTTAGTGCTTCAAATATAAACTTTATATATGATTATTTATTGCTTAATATGTATATTAGAGTTGAAGATGTTATATTTTTCTTATAATACATTTATGAAGATATCTATTTATAAAGTTGAACAAGTTATACTAATTTATCTAATAATCGATTTATAAAAATGTTTACAGATTAAGTTAAAGATGTTAAGGTATATTTTTCTAATATACATTTATTAAGATGTTAAAACAATTTTTTTATTTTATTTATGTATCATTACCACCTGATGTTTTACTATTAAAATGCAGCAATTTTACCGTGGGTGATATTTTTTTCTATTAACTAAATGATGAGAAATTTAACTAAACATTTTGGGAATAATGAAATAAACCATATTTATCTATTTATTTATTTGTAGACTAAACCCATATTAATGGACATATTATGTCCATTGATTAAGAAAAAATATATTAAAATTATATATATATATATATGTTTACAATTATAATCAAAAGAAAACACAGAAAAAAATTAAAGCAACAACAAACAAAGCACCCATGAGATAAGATCTAGTCTGTTTTAGTGCTTGTTTAAATCTAGAAATACTTACGCCAAAAAGTCCAGATCACGTCTCCAGTTTGTTACTGAATATAAATATTGGCTAATTTTTTTCGCAGACTCAAAGTATCTAGTTCCTACCCTTAACATTCTACCTTTTTCCAGTTCGCTATGTACTGTGTTTTTACAAAGTAATAAACTGATGGTGTATTACGAAGAAAATGTGTACAGGTTTCACCAAGAACGAACAAACAAAAAGCGTTGGATTTGTACACAACTGTACATTAAGTGTGGGACTTTTGTCCATACTATAAATGACAGTATTGTTAAAGTCAAAGATACCCATAACCACGATAAAACATTTTTGACTTATCTTGCGAAGTATCAAAAAAACAAAGAATTCAAAATAGTAGCTATGAATATTTGATTGTAAGGATGCAGTAGAGCGGAAATTTGGGAGGAATAAAAAAAGGTTCGGCATCTTTATCCCGGCTGTTTTTTTTTTATAAAAACACTAAAAAAAGCTCATCAGCTATTTGAGAAAGGAACTATTGGGTTTTAAAAACGTATGTGACTTAGCATTTATAGGGTACACGGCAAGAACAGACTCATTAACGAAAACCTGGGCTTCATCAAATATATAAGCACTGCATATCAAATACAATGTATTACACAGCTAAAAAGAATTGCGGTGCGAATGTTGATGTATACAGAAATTGAAAAGGACCGAGAAAGACATGGCATGACCAAACCCAACAAATATTTTAAGATGTACATGTCAAAAGTCGGAATAATAGGCGCGCGTGCACTAGAAGATGTATGACTGTAGATGAAGGGAGGTCTGTATACAGACAGAGTGATATGGCTTTTTATTCTCTGCCTACTCCTATGGGAAATAGAGTGATGGTTTGTGTATTAGATTTTTTTCATATTTGTTTGTCATTGTTTTCCCATTTTTGGTTGTATTGCATCTATCTAAGTAGGTATACCCGATCCGAGATATATGCAAGTCGTATGGTGGATGGTGGGGTATCACACCCATAGGCAACCCGGCAAGAGGCGACAGAAAAGCGATATGGTTTTTTATATTCTTATTTTTATAGATTTTATGTTCTTTCGAATGTCAATTTTACATATACTGAACATAAAAATGAAAAAAAAAAATACATATATAAATACATAACAAAAAGTTATAAAATTGCATAACTATAACAATAGTAACAAGTAGGTAAATATATGTAAGCAATCAAAAATATTAACGTAATAAATACATAAATATGGAAGAAAAAATCATAAAACAATAATACATTCATACAAATTATTTCTGTATTCTGAAATGTACCTATAGGGAAATATCAATTTTTTAAATTTTATGTTTATTTTTCTCATAAAATCAAAACACATTATAGAATTTATACAATGGTTTCAATATGTCGGTAGAAATATAGGGTCAAAGGACCAGTTAATGACCACCCCCCAGTAACTGACCATTGGTTAATAAAACACAATATAATAAGAATTGCTACATGTGTCCAGTCAAAAAACTTTTAACACTAGAAACTATGACAAAAGTAGTAGGTGGACACATCTTTTGGTAAGAAACAAATCTATCAGTTTTGAACAGTGAGTTGTCAAAGGATAATAGTGCGGCTTCCTGTTATTGTTCTGAGATTGATAGTGTTTTTATAAGAAAAAAGAAATTAGACTCGTTTTATAACTATCAAGTCCAGAAATAAATATATCAGCCTTGTCCTCTCACTGATTGTCATATTTATGGGATAGGCGAGTGAATGTGATAGTTATGTGATAGCAGAACAAAAAAGAGATCTGTGGCGGGTATGTCGACCAGGTACACGGAAACACACCAACTCCAGCAAATCGGGAGAGTCAATCGATGAATTGATCGCTTTTTGAAGTAATATTAGGTCAGTAAGGATTCTTCAATCAGAAAGTCTTAAAATATTTGCTGAAGATAACAATTGATTATAATTAAATAAAGCAGCTGGAATATGAAGTTTAAAATTAATATATTTTAGAAATTTCTTCTGGACGCGCTAGAGTGAATCAGAATGTACACGATAATGGGGAGACCAGACTGGAGAAATATATTCTAAACGACTTCTAACCAGAGAGCAATAAAGTGACTTGAGTAACCCTACAAATAAATCCCAACATGCTTACTTATTCTTATTTTTATAGATTTTATGTTCGTTCGAATGACAATGGATAACCCCTCACCATATTTCCCATAAGTACATACATACTGCACTAGATAAACTTTTAATACAAATATTTTATTTTTTTCAGTTCGCTATGTCTTTTCACAAAGGAATAAGCCAATGGTGTACTACAAAGGAAATGTGTACAGGTTTCACCAAGAAAGGAAAAATAAAAAGCGTTGGATTTGTACACAGCAGTACAGTAAGTGTGGGGCCTTTGTACATACTATTGATGATAGTATTGTTAAAGTAAAAAATAAACATAACCACGATAAAACATTTCTGACTCATCTTGCGAAGTACCGAAAGAGTAAAGATTTAAAAATGGTATCTATAAAAAATTGAAATGCTGTTTACTTTATATTTATTTTTTGCTGTCCTGCTCAATGAATTGTTTTTCTATTTATGTTTAAATCAGGATATATGCACTGTTCCAAAAAAAAGAAAATGAAAGTGTTTCTTATATAACAGTTTGATTAATTTTTGTAAAACTGTTCTAGCTGTTGCTTGTACCAGATTGATTTCCTACGCTGCTTTTAACTGTTATTTAGAAACCGTTTGATTTGTTGAATGGTAACTGCTACTTTTTCTTTTTTCAAATAACCGGAACGGCCATATTTACTAGCCATATGATGCGCTTTCACTCATCCTGGTCCTGGACCAAGTTGAGTGCTTCAAACAAACATTGCGTTAAAGCGCGGCGTGGTAACGTAACACCGGCCATTTGTCCCATAGAGAACGAAACATCTCGTTTTCAGGTACTTCA
This sequence comes from Micrasema longulum, assembly GCF_059751315.1. NCBI lineage: Eukaryota > Metazoa > Arthropoda > Insecta > Trichoptera > Brachycentridae > Micrasema > Micrasema longulum. The sequence goes on from NW_028278957.1 coordinate 118,944, forward strand.
AAATATGCGTGTTGTAAATCTTTGTAGAATATCGCATTTTTTTGCTTATTAAAAAATAATCACAAAAAAACCTTAAAAGACCCTATTAAAAATAATATTAAAACACCGGCGTTATAATGTTGCTATACTACGAGTATATTCTTGTATCTTGTAATGAAACAATTAAAATTATCACTTGAAATTGGTATTTTTATATGCTAAATGTAATAAAATAAAATATTTTCTTAATTTAAAAGCGAAATTAATTTGATTTTAGTTAGTGTAAAGTGATTGTCAGATATTTTTAAAGCAGAGATAACAGTTAGCAGATATCAATAATTGAAGAGTGATTTTTTCAAACCGTCCTAAGTCAAAATTTATGAATTTTAAAAATAAGAATGCCATTGTAATCACAATAGGGAAATATCACGAATACCGATAAATATATGCGAAATAATAAACAAACTACAACAAGGATGGAGAACATCTTAGAAAAGGGAATATGGAAGTCTAGGCGTTTACAAGGCTTATGACTTGTCATTGGCTAATTTAAGTGGGTACTTTACACACTGTGTAACATTCATTGTTTTGCCTATGTTTGAACATCCATATTTCTTCAATTATTTGAAATAATTCGATCAGATGAATCTCTTCACAACAATAAAGGTTTCTAACTTCATTAAAATCTACAGATGGAAGAATTATTTTTTTTTTTTTTAAAAGTCATATTTCCGTAGCTGTGTAACCAGCGAGAAAATTTGTTCACTAACAATTTTTTTAAATTTGTTTCTTAAGTTAGCTTACTTACATTACATATTTTTTATTTCGTTCGGTTATTCGGTTCGGACCTGCCACCCCAAGTAGACTCGTCCAGGGTGACGTTGCAGCGGACTACGCGTTGCGGGCCAAAGCAGGGTTCGGACCTGCCATCTCCACGGCTTTTGGTGTTGCCCGCCACACTATAAACCTTTGAAATTTCACATTATTCCTCAAAAACTCACTGAAAATCCTTATTTTAATAAGCATTTTGACCATGGCAAATTACCAAAGTGTGATAAATTTATCTGATTGCATAACTCGAGTCAAAAATCTCATTTGCATGTCATATATCTAAAAAAAACCCACTTGATCTGATAAAAACGCTTAAAATCCAAATAACCGTTTTTCTCTGAACGATCTGTTTTGACCTAGGCCACATGGAAAAATTACTCTTCAACTATTGCAGAAAGAAATAATAGTCGCACAAAATAGCGGAAATCTGGTAGGACTAGAAAAGGTTACCAACTTTATCCCGGTAGCAAAGTTTTGTTATTTTATCTGTGCTTATATTTGTTGTAATATTTTTAGTCTTTATTTTTCAAAAATACATTAACTTATGTAGATTTTTTTAAAACTGACATTCTTATTGTTTTAAAGCCATTTTATTTTTTTTAATTAAAAAAATAATATGTTACTTGCCTTGATTTTTTGACGTTTTCCATAATTTCAAGGAAAAAAACATTATTTACATATTTTTAAAATGTATTTTTTGGCTTAGCGTTATTAAACAATGTTTTTCAAATATGGTTTTGTATTGATTGCTGTTTTTTTGAAAATCTGAAATGCATTTTTAAATTTGATTTGAATTTGAATTGATTTTGAAGTCTTTCAAGAAAAGTATTCATCATTTATTTTTGCTAAGCCAAGTTATTTTATAAGATCCTTACAACTAATAACATGAAATTGAAAATTATTGTTAATTGTATGCAGATCTATGTTTAAATAGTAAAAGAAATACGAATTTGTATCATTTTAATTTTAAGTACCGTATAAGTAAAAAAGGTAGGGTAATAAAATGAATATGTGACTTTAAATTGTTTTTTTTTATACTTTATTTCGTATTTTTTTGTTTTGCATATTTATAATACGAGTACGATATAAAAAACCTTACTGTTTTATTTTAAAACTATTTTATTTATTCAACTTTTTGTACATAATATTAATTGTACATTGGCGGGCTTATTGCCAAATGGCAATTTCTTCCAACCAACCGATAAAAAAAAGTTTCATTTTCATAATTCAAGTTACAAAACATACAATAAAAAAGTTAAAGATATGTAAACACAGAAATAACTGTATTTATTTATAAATTACGTTAAATCAATACTATTCCTCAATTCGAAAAAAGAAAAAGAGGCAAGAGGAAAGGAGGAGAGATTAAGGAAGAGAAAGGAGATGTTTTTTCATGCGTGGTTTAAACACAGATACTGTAGTACCAACATCTTTGATGGTGGGTGGGAAATGATTCCACAGTCGATCTGCATAGACACTTTGTAAGTTAGAGAAAAAAGAGAAATTGTGGATGGGTTTTAAGAGAGTGCTTAAAACTAAATAAAATTGAGCGAAACATACATTATACACACAAAAAACTCTGTGTGAAAATATTGCATAGTAGGTACACGTGATACAAAGAATTATTAGTTGTTAAATCCTGAACTATGAAAATTGCGATTTTTATATTTAAGAAGGTATTTTCGAAATATTATTAAAGTTTCTATTATTGAGTTATATTCACAAAAAATGTTAATTAAATTTAAAACACAAACACATTACATTAGATACACTCTTTATGTAAATATTTTTCCTTTTTTCCAGTTCGCTATGTGTTTTCACAAAGGAATAAACTGATGGTGTATTACGAAGGAAATGTGTACAGGTTTCACCAAGAACGAAATAACAAAAAGCGTTGGATTTGTACACAACAGTACAGTAAGTGTGGGGTTTTTGTCCATACTATAAATGATAGTATTGTTAAAGTCAATGATATCCATAACCACGATAAAACATTTTTGACTCATCTTGCAAAGTATCGAAAAAGCAAAGAATTCAAAATAGTAGCTATGAATATTTGAGTGTTTGGATGCAGTAGAGCGGAAATTTGGGAGGAATTAAAAAGGGTTCGGCATATTTATCCCGGTTGTACTTTTAAAAATAAAAACACTGAAAAAAGCTCTTCAGCTATTTGAGGAAGGAAATATTGCGTATTGACAACTTATGTGATTTAGCATTTGAAGGGTATTTAACAAAATGCGTTTTTAATTAATGTAATATATATTTTTACATACAATCACAGAAAACGATAAACAAAAACGTCTCCCTTCTTAAACTGATCACGGTCGCAATTTGACTTTTTCTTTCCAGCCGTGATCCCATATTTATTTCTTATGACTTTATTAAACAGGGAGCCACATTTTGTTAGTCATGAATATTCCATTTTATTAATATATATAATCATACAGGAGAAAAATATGACACATTTATATCTCGAAAATCGAAAATCTGAAATAAGCTCGTTTTTGCTGTCTACCCTTCCGTTGACATTACATCGCATTGGGGAAACAATGTTCTTTTTTTATTTATTCTATCTAACAAAATGTGTTTTTGTACGTTGCACTTTTATTATATTTACATTTAAATATCGGTTCTGTCTGCATCAAAATTTTAAAAAGAAACGAAATAAATCCTTGATTATGATTAAGTTTATTAAGAAAATATTTATAAAAAATATTAGATAAAAAATTATGTCTTCATTTGAAACTTTCATGTCTCAAAATTTTTTTTTATTTATTTTAAAGAAACAAACAGTTGAAAATGGAATATGTATTAACATTTATTTTAAAAATACAGTACAAAGACCGACCAGCAAAGTTTCTAAATAAAAATTATACATATTAATAAATTGTGTTACAACAAAAGGATGTGTTTATGTGTATTTGTATGAGAGTAAGTGTAGATGTGTGTTTATGTGTATTAGTGTGGGAGTAAGTTTTCAGGTGTGTGCATCATTAAATAGTAAGTGGGATCGTATCACAGCCAGAAATAATAAGTCTTAATTTATTTTTAAATAAATTAAGGGGCATGTAAAATATATCAATAGATGAAAAAAAAACATTATAGTTAGAGCAAGAACGATAGAGGAAAGAGTGCTGTGCATAGTTAGTGCTACAGACTGGCAGATGGAATAAATACTTATTTCTTGCCACGCGAAAGGGGACATTGAGATTAATTTTGGAGAGAAGGTTAAAAGAGTAGTTATGAACCCATATAGAACCTTGTTTACCTAACGCGACGATTAGCGTGCTAATTTCATCAGCACGAAAATGCTATCGTATTTCAACCAATCTTCTTACAATTCGCCACGGTCGACTTACATTATGTAACATAATACTTTCATTATAAACAAATAAGGTAATTGTAAATGATTTTTTTGAGTTTTAAGAAACATGTTGAAAATTCATTAAATTAAATATAATGTAACTTTTTATTGAAGCTTTTGTTTTTATTTTGTATTAATGTTATTATTATTGTTATTTGTATTGGGGTTGTCAATTTTTTTTAAGTTCGAGATTAGTGATTTATTGCTCCTATTTCTTATATTTCTTACTATAGTATTGAGTGAGTTTCTAGAAACATATCTCAATTATCATCTCAATTATGCTTTTATATAATATATCCTTTTTCTGTCGATTTTAATGATACCACTTTTTTGTATATCGGATTATGTGTGATTCTTAATTAGTATAATTTATATTTTAAAAAATATTTCTGATTATCTTTTATGCATTGTATTCTTTGGAATTAGATTATTTATTCCATTTACCCTTTTTTCTAGATTGTTATTCTATGTCACTATAATTCGATCTAAGTAATTTTACTATAAATTTTTATTGTTATTTATTGTGGCTTGACACGGGCATCGCCTAAAAAGCCTTAATAATTTCATAAATATTTAAACTAGTGTAATTTTGAATGAATAAATAAATAAATAAAAAAATAAAGAAAATTGTTGTTTTAAATAACTTAAATGTGTAATGATGTAATAACTTATATTTCCATATAAGTTATTAATTTAAAAAATACTTAGTACACTTCCACTTATTTATTTTGACCAATTAGCGCTTTCACCCTCTAATGGGCATCTTCAGACTGGTGAATATTATACAGTGTAAGGGTAATTTATATAAAACTGAATATTATCTTAAGTGTAGGTACATTAAAAAATAAGTTGAAAAAGATACAATACGCATTATTGCAATGGAACAGAGTGAGACAAATTATTGAAACATGTGTTAGCGGCGGTGTACTTTAAGAAAATATTCTATTATATGAAATATATTTACTGTTTTATTACAATGTACAGGGTCTAAGTAAGGGGGCTAATAAGGGTGACTTTTTAAATTCTATCTGCTGATTTAATAAAATTCTGTCGCTATTATTTTTTATCCTATTTATTTCTAAAATTTCTAATCTATCTAAATTTTGACCTTTATGTCCTGCATGTAATTTTTTTTGTTTTTTGTTTTATCAAAAGTATGTTTAAATTCATTTAAATATGATGCATAGTTTGATAAGTCGTTATTTAATCTATGTGAAGCTAAATGTTCTTTCACTCTGTATTTAATAGCTCTCCCGCTTTGTCCTATATATGAACCAGGACAAGTACACGTTAGTTCGTATATTCCGCTATTTTCCAATTTGTCGACCTGATCTTAATATTAATTAATGTTTGGCCCAAAGATTTTTTATTATAAAATGAAACTAAAATATTATTTTAATGTAAACCTTGTTTTCTTTTATTGCTAGTATTTCCGATATAATTTAATTTTACGCAATGGAATTCCATCAAGAATTGTCAGTAAATAATTTAAATGAAATTAAATGTGTAACACTATTTTCGTAAAACCTAAAGGGCGCTTCGCAAAGGTTATTTTATGTAGTATTCTATTTTATTTTAATAGCCGTTTATTAAAAACTGTAAATTTATTTCGTCATAGTAATGAGTAAGCTAGTAAGTTCATAGCTAGTAAGCTAAGAATTTGTTCGAGTGTTTTTTAAGACTAACGAGTTAAGATTATACCAATTTTTATTCGATATTATAGTCCTTAAAAGCTTGATTAGAATGACAGTTGTCAGCAAAAGTGACGACATAACTTTGTAGTGACGTCTAAGGAGAGTTTTATATTGAAACACGAAAAATCATTCGTATCTGGCATGTTAATTTATTTTTTTAATACAACTTGACATATAAATCAATATAAACATATAAAATTAGCTTTAAAACAAAACAAAAAACAAAAATAAACCTTATTATCAACGACGTTATTACAAGGTTACATCATTTTGCAAAATCGATAGAGATGGGACAAATTGATCATTGGAATTGATCGAATAAAAAAATAGATCATTAGATGTTGTTCATGAAAAAAGTATAAATGTCTTATTTTTTTGTGAATAATTGTCTTAAACACACTATAGTAGTCTTGTTTTTGCGTATTTATATCAATTTTCGGAAACAGACTTTTATGTTTGTATGAAAAAACTGATAAAATCGATTTGATCGGTACATGATCAATAATCAGTGATCAGTAATTTCCCATCACTATTGACATTATTTTGGCAGCTGTCATTCAATCGAGCTAAATTTTAAGGACTAGAATAAAAACATTCATCAAATATATACTACATATAAAATACAATGTATTACACAGATAAAAAGATTTGTGGTGCGAATGTTGATGGAAACAGAAATCGAGGAAGACCGAAAAAGACATGGCATGGCCAAATCCAACAAATACTTTAATATATACATATACATGTCAAAGGTCGGAATAATCGGCGCGCGTGCACGTGAAGATGTGTGACTGTTGATGAAGGTAGGTCTGTATACAGACAGAGTGATATGGCTAATTATTCTTCGCCTACTCCTATAGGAAACAGCGTGATGGTTTGTGTATTATTTTTTTTTCATATTTGTCGGTCATTGTTTTCCCATTTTTGGTTTGTATTGCATATCTAAGTAGGTATACCCGATCCAAGATATATGCAAGTCGTATGGTGGGGTATCACACCCATAGGCAACCCGGCAAGAGGCGACAGCAAAGCGATATGGCTTTTATTTTATTTTTTACATAAACTGCATAAATAGATTTAGGAGTTGTTTTGGACTATAAACTGACATACAACGAGCATATAGATAATACAGTAAATAAATCACTGAAATTACTTGGCTTCATTAACAGAATATCCTCTGATTTTACTAATGTCCGTACAATCAAAACTCTTTATTGCTCAACTGTTCGCCCTCTTCTAGAATATGCCTCCGTGGTCTGGTCTCCATTCTATGTCAATCGCATAAATCACATTGAATCAGTCCAACATCGCTTGCTTCGAAAAATAGCGTGGATGCTAGGACTAGAGAGAGATAATTATTCTTATGCTGAAATAGAGTCAATGTTAAATATTTCTAGTCTACAAAAACGTAGAACTAATATTGACTCCATATATATGTTCGGCATACTAAATGGTATAATCGATGTTCCGTCATTACTGGGACAAGTAAAATTCAATATTCCGACTCGTAGATTGAGAAACAATGAAGTACTGTTCATCGATCAGCATATAACAAACTATGGCCTAAATTCTCCAATGACCCGCCTTTGTCGTATTGTTAACTCAAGACAAGATATGGACTTTTTGGTTTTAGTTTACAACGATTTAAACGAGCACTAAATAATTAGTCCAGATCTTGTCTCGATGTCCCTTATGTTTGTCAATGCTTCTTTTTTTTTAAATGTTTTAAACTATTCTTTTATTGTAATATTTAAACCTTATAAATTGTATACATGGACAGTGTCCGTTAATAAATAAATAAAAAAATAAATTTCCTTTAACATATATTGAACATAAATATGAAAAAAAAACATATATAAGTACATAACAAAAAATTATAAAACAGCATAACTATAACTATATTAACAAGTAGGTAAATACAAATAAGCAACTAAAAATATTAACGAAATAAATACATAAATATAAAAAAACAAATAACGGAAAATCATTTTTAAATACAATGAAAAGTTTAAGAATAATATTGCGAGAGGAAAAAAGAAATCAGACTCGTTTTATAACTATCAAGTCCAGAACCAAATATATCAGCCTTGTCCTCATACTAATTGCCATATCAATGGATCCTGATAGGCGAGTGCGTGTGATAGTTGGTCCTTGAACTTGCAGAACAAAAAAGAGATCTGTGGCGGGTATGTCGACCAGGTACACGGAAACACACCAACTCCAGCAAATCAGGACAGTCAATTTATGAATTGATCACTTTATGAAGTAATATTAGGTCAGTAAGGATTTTTCAATCAGAAAGTCTTAAAATATTTGCTGAAGATAACAATTGATTATAATTAAATAAAGCAGCTGCAATATGAAGTTTAAAATAAATATATTTTAGAAATTTCTTCTGGATGCGCTCGAGTGAATCATAGTGTACACGATAATGGGGCGACCAGACTGGAGAAATATATTCTAAACGACTTCTAACCAGGGAGCAATAAAGTGACTTGAGTAACCCTGCAAATGAATCCCAACATACTTACTTATTCTTATTTTTATAGATTTTATGTTCGTTCGAATGAAAAGGATAACCCCTCACCATACTTCCCATAAGTACCTACATATTACACTAGATACACTCTTAATACAAATATTTTTCTTTGTTTTTTCAGTTCGCTATGTCTTTTCACAAAGGAATAAGCCAATGGTGTATTACAAAGGAAACGTGTACAGGTTTCACCAAGAACAAAATAATAAAAAGCGTTGGATTTGTACACAACAGTACAGCAAGTGTGGGGCCTTAGTACATACTATTGATGATAGAATTGTTAAAGTAAAAAATAAACATAACCACGATAAAACATTTCTGACTCATCTTGCGAAGTACCGAAAGAGTAAAGATTTGAAAATAGTATCTATAAAAAATTGAAATGCTGTTCATCTAAAAAAAAATTGCTGTCCAGCTCAATGATTTGCTTTTCTATGCATGTTTTAATCAAGATATATGATACTGTTCGAAAAAAAGAAAATGAATGTGTTTTTTAAATAACAGTTCCATTGATTTTTGTAAAACTGTTCTAGCAGTTACTTGTATCAGATTGATTTCCTATGCTGCTTTTTACTATTATTTAGAAAACAGTTTAATTTGTCAAATCGGGTTGTGGTCCCGTTGCTAGTATTGCGGACTCACGGATCAGAGGTCCGAGGTTCGAACCCCACTATACCCCAACTTGATTTCCATTTTCTAATAGTGAGTTATTTACAACTCGTTGAAAATGGCCCCAAAATGGAAATATTTGGGTAAATCATAAGATCATAGCAATTAAAGACCAATTGCAAATTTAACCGTTTTCAACAAAATATTTGAAAAATACATTCATTAGAGATTAATGAATCACGTTAAAAAGCTTAATATACTAACTTTCAATCAACATGGCTTTCAGGAAAAAAAGGAACCGGAACAGCCCTAGTAAATTTAATAAATTTTATTCAAACAAACATGGATACTAGGATCCCAATCACGGGAGTAATCTTAGATTTCAAAAAAGCTTTCGATACGGTTCATGTTGAGACCATGATAAAAAAATAAACGACATAGGAGTAAAATTTCAAGAATGTAAACTATTAAAATCATACCTAGCAAATCGGAAGCAGTATACATATGTAAATGAAAAAAAAGCCTTTTGCAAACAGTAAATTTTGGAGTACCACAAGGATCTATTTTGGGTCCAATATTATATATTTTATACATTAATGATTTGTCACTGTACAATTTCAAGGGAAAAATTATTATGTATGCCGATGACATTGGACTATTATATAAAAATCAAACAGACGTATTAACAAACAATGACATTAACGAAGACCTAACTATGTTGACTAAATGGACAAACACAAACTTACTTACACTAAAGCAATATTATCCATTTCGAATCTAGAAAAAAATGTCATAAAGTAGATGCTTACATAAATAATGAACGACTTACTGAAATTGAACATGTTAAATACTTAGGACTAACAATAGACAAACAATTGACATGGACAATTCAGTGCAACAATTTAATTAGCAAAGTGGCGACATTATCGAGTCTTTTTTAAAAAATCAAAAACTTTGTTCCAAAAACGGAAAAAATTCGAATGTATGAACCTTACGTAAAAACTAAAATATGTTTTACGCAACAACTATGGGGAATAGGATATCAAAATGACATAAACAGACTACAAAGACAACAAAATAAAATATTAAAGTTAGTATATGACCTTCCCTATTTAACTGCAACTAGAGAACTTTTTAAATAAACTAAGCAATTAAATATAACTGAACTCTTTCAACTAGTATCATTAAAATTTATCCATAAATTAGCTACTAATGTTATTGGAGACAAAGAACTAAAACTTGTAAAAAATTTAAGTCAACATGGACATATTACGAGAATATCAGAAAAATATAATGTACAACTTTCTAAAACAAGACAAGTACAACCAAGACTAATGAACCTGGGACTGAAATTATACAATAAACTACTAGATAAAACTAAACAAAAGACTCAGACAAACTTTTCAAAAGATGTAAAAAATATTATTTTGAACAACAGAGTATGAATGAAAAATGTTTATATAATTTTTGTAAAATCATGTAATAATCCGTTAGGGTTTATTATTAAATTTTCATATAAAAAAAATAATAATAATTGAAGAGTGATTTTTCAAACCGTTCTAAATTAAAATTTATGAACTTTAAAACTAAGAATGTCGTTGAAATCACAATAAGGAAATATCACGAATACCGATAAATATATGCGAAATAATAAACAAATTACAACAAGGATGGAGAACATCTTAGAAAGGGGAAGATGGAAGTCTAGGCATTTACAAGGCTTATGACCTGTCATTGGCTGGTTTGAGTGGCCACTTTACACACTGTGTAATATTTATCATTTTGCCTATATTTGAACATGCATATTTCTTCAATTATGTGAAATAATTCGATCAGATAAATCTCTTCACAACAATAAAGGTTTCTAACTTCACTAAAATCACAAGAAGGAAGAATGTTTTTTTTTTTAAAGTCATATTTCCGTATTATAAGCTGTGTAACCAGCAAGAAAATTAGTTCAGTAAAAAAATATTATTTGTTTCTTAAGTTAGATTACTTAATTACATATCTATTTACATCATATTATAATTCAACATAAAATTTATTTTTAAATTCATTAAAACTCTGTTTATTCCTTATACATTCAGGCATTATACGTTTTTAAACCTTTATACATAATTACATTTTGGGATTCTGTTTTTTTTTAATGGCAACCTATTTGTATCCTTATATCTAGTACTTCTAGTACTTAAAAAAAAAAATCAACACTATCTTATTAATAAAGTGTTTAAGCAGTCGATTGTTAAACAATTTAAATATAAGAACCAACAAGTTTTTTTTAATTTTTTTAATTTTGATTTTTTTATTATACGGCACAAGTGCCTTTTACAATATAAAATATAACAATACAAGGAGTAAGTAAGATATACAAAAATTATAAAACCAAAAATCAATTTTAAAACATGGTTATAAAAAGAAAAATATCTATATAAATGTATATATGTCAGCATATTTTACCTGTGCTTATATTTGAAGTTTTTTTTTTTTAATATAAAAACTTATGTAGATTTTTTTAAACTTACATTCTTATTGTTTTGAAGCCTTTGTTTTGATTGTTTTTAAATTGAAAAATAGTATGTTCACTTGTCTTGATTTTTTTGACGTTTTCAATAATGTAAAAGAAAAAAACATTATTCATATATTTTTAATATGTATTTTTTGGCTTAGCGTTATTAAACTATATTTTTAAAATATGGTTTTGTATTGATTGCTGTATTTTTGAAAATTCTGAAATGTATGCATTTTAAAATTTGATTTTAGTAAGTCTTTCAAGAAAAGTATTCATCATTTATTTTTGCTAAGCTAAGTTATTTTATAAGATCCTTACAATTAATATAAATATTTTACTCGAATAGATCACATTAAAATAAAAAGTATTGTTACTTGTATGCAGATCTATTTTTAAATAGCGAATTTGTATAATTTTAATTTTAAGTACTGTATTAGTAAAAAGGGTGGGGTAGTAAAATAATTTTTGTGACCTGAAATTGTTTTTTTTTATCCTTTATTTCGTAACTTTTTGGTTTGCATATTTATAATACGAGTACGATATGAAATGCCTTACTGTTTTATTTTAAAACTATTTTATTTATTTAACTTTTTGTACATAATATTAATTGTACATTGGCGGGCTTATTGCCAAATGGCAATTTCTTCCAACCAACCGATAAAATAAAAGTTTTATTTTTTAAATTAAGTTACAAAACATACAATAAAAAAAAGTTAAAGATATATAAACACAGAAATAACTGTATTTATATATAAATTACGTTAAATCAATACTATTCCTCAATGCGAAAAAAGAAAAAGAAGCAAGAGGAAAGGAGGAGAGATTAAGGAAGAGAAAAGAGATGTTTTTTAAGGCGTAATTTAAACAGAGATACTGCAGTTCCAACATCTTTGGTGGTGGATGAAGGATGATGACACAGTCGAGCCGCATGGACACTATAAGTTAGAGAAGCAAAAGGAATTGTGGATGGGTATTAAGAGAGTGCTTAAAACTATATAAAATTGAGCGAAATATACATTATTCACACGAAAAACTATACTATGTGAAAATATTGCATAGTTAGTACATGTAATACAAATAATTATTTGTTGTTAAATCCTGAAATATGACAATTGCCATTTTAATATTTAAGAAGGTATTTTCGAAATATTATTAAAGTTTTTATTTTTGAGTTATATTCACAAAAAAATGTTAAATACATTTAAAACACAAACAAATTACATAAGATACACTCTTAATGTCAATATTTTTCCTTTTTTTCCAGTTCGCTATGTGATTTCACAAAGGAATAAACTGATGGTGTATTACGAAGGAAATGTGTACAGGTTTCACCAAGAACGAAATAACAAAAAGCGTTGGATTTGTACACAACAGTACAGTAAGTGTGGGGCTTTCGTCCATACTATAAATGATAGTATTATTAAAGTCAATGATATCCATAACCACGATAAAACATTTTTGACTCATCTTGCGAAGTATCGAAAAAGCAAAGAATTCAAAATTGTCGCTATGAATTTTTGAATGTTTGGATGCAGTAGATCTAAAGTTCGGGAGGAATAAAAAAAGGTTCGACATCTTTATCCCGGTTGTATTTTTTTAATGAAAACACTGAAAAAAGCTCTTCAGCTATTTGAGGAAGGAAATATTGCGTATTGAAAACTTATGTGATTTAGCATTTTAAGGGTACACGGCAAGAACGGACTCATTCACGAATAAAGGGCTTATGTATTTAACAAAATGAGTTTTCAATTAATGTAATATATATTTTTACATACAAACACAGAAAACAATAAACAAAAACGTCTCCATTCTTAAACTGATTAACACGGTCCCAATTTGACTTTTTCTTTCCAGCCGTGATCCCATATTTATTTCTTACGATTTTATAAGACAGTAATTCACATTTTGTTAGTTGTGAATATTCAATTTTATTTAACTCATACGGGAGAAAAATATGACACATTAATATCTCGAAAATATAAAAACTGCAGTGGGCTCGTTTTCGCCGTGTACCCTTGACCTTAGCGTGCAAATTTCATCAGCACGTTTTTTTTATTTTTTATTTATAAATCATAACACGGAGTATTTTACAAGTATAATACGTTGAATTTCATTCCTAGGAGTTACAACAACTGGATTCGGGACATAAATAATATTAACATTTAGAAAATAACACATATTGAGAACAACAAAGAAACAAAGCAAGTGGAGCACCTTTATAACTAAATGTAGCACAATAATATTTATGCCTAAACCCTTTTCTTACACGAGCAGAAAAAATATATATATATAAAAAAAGTAGTGAATCTACTAAGGGAGATAAGGTCATTAACATCACATGCCATGCAGATGATGCTGCCATAGTGATGATGAGAACATATCCATCTCAGTTAGTAAACATCTGGATGCCTAAGAAATGTCGTATAGTGCAATGAACACATGATTATTGGAAACATAATTCGGATATACAAAACGTGTGTCAGACCTAATCATGGTGTATATAACAGTGGCGAGAATAGATAAAGAGAAAATAAAAATACGAAAAACCAAGTAGAAAAACTAAATAGAAAAACCAAATAACTGTTCAGAACGTTAGATATGAAAGTACTAAAGGCAATCACAGGGAAACCCAAAAGAGGCAGAATCTAGAGTCAAGAAGTTAGACGGATTTGCGATACCCAGTGCATAGTAAATAGATTATGGAGAGATTACGTCAATAATTTCATTAATGGACAGCTCCAATATCACCTATACCACAGTGGCGAGCAGTGAGTTTTTAAATTGGTAAACTATGAAAATTCTGATAAAATGTCCATAGCGGTAGTATGGCAAATAAAAAACAAGTCTATTTTAAATTTAATAAATAATTCCTAACAAATGGCTCCAGCGGCTAATAGTTTCAGTAAAAATATTTTCTAATGTAGCACAAACATTTGATTTAAAAAATACAATTTAAAAAAATATAATTGCACAAAAAAAAAATAGGAACCCCTATGGACTCGAACCCCCGCCTGCGTCATTAGAAAGCAACGACCCATCTGCGCAGCTATTCTGCGTTTTGGGATATGCGTCGGAAGAATAATTAATAAACTGGATAATTCATTAGCGTACCGGTGCACCTTTGGTTACGTCAGACTATTATAACTTGTCTTGAAATAAAACACTATTTCTTAATAAATTATAATAATTAAATAATTTCCTCGGTGAGTATTCCTTACCGAGTATGATAGTTCACCAAACAAAACATAAATTACGTTTTAAGAATCATCGTTTCATCGACTTTTATATCACATTATTTTTCACAAAACGACACAAGTTATACATATTATAATTCTTCATATATATTTATTCTTAACACTATACACTAGTAACGTTTTTATCATAACTCTAACTAAATTTTAAAAGTTTAAATGGATACTGAAGAATAACCTACAATATTCAACTGTCATCGTATGCACAAAAACGAATTACAATTCAAAAACAATTAGCGAATCTTCGTTTTTTAAAACCCACTAAAGGATTTATACTATATTATGCATTAAATATCAATTCGTTTCGATTAAAATATCAAAATATTTAATTATTTTAAAGCAAATTTACTTTCAAACCACCGAAACATAAGTATGATCAATTACTTACTTATTATTGTAACTTCTGTGTTAAGACATACAAAATATATTCGTTATCTCTTTCTCACCCATAACGAGTGCGTATATTGTCACCTCCCTTAGACTGTCGTAAGTCAAATTGATGTATTTTAAAGAATACTAGCCCTTATGACAAAGTATTGAAAGACTAAATTGCATTAATGAAAGCTGTAAGATTTTACTGTAATCGCAAGTGTAATTTTTCGAACGAGATTGTAAAGTTTTAGGTTAAAGACGTATTTGAATTAGTGATTTTAAAGTGAACAGAGTATTCTCGTATCCAGTAGTAATAATTTTGGCCAATAGAGGCGCAACTGGTCGCTGTATGGAATAAAGGAATATTATTTAAATTTACTTACCCAAGAAAAGTAATATATTTTTTTGGTGATGTGTTTTTTCCTTATAATACTACAGTATTATAAAACATTACTTACGATGTCAAAAAAATATGGTAAGCTGCATGTAATCGATTATAAGGAGCATTCGCCCCTGCTATACCATTGCCCACGAAATCCCGGCCGTTTACTGTCTGCCCGGATGACCACCAAGGAGAGGGAAGAACAGCTGAAACTCAAAGTTTCGGGAGGTAGATTTTAAAATTGAAATTGAATAAATGCTATCGTATTCCAACCGATCTTCTTACAATTCGCGACGGTCGACTTACATTATGTAACATAATACTTTCATTATAAACAAATAAGGTAAATGTGTTTTTTTGTTTGTTTTAAGAAACATGTTGAAAATTCATTAAATTAAATATAATGTAAATTTTTATTTGAGCTTTTTTTGTATTATCATTGTAATAAATAACTTAAATATGTAACGCTTTTTTCGTCATACTTAAAGGGCGCTTTGCAAAGGTTATTTTATGTAGTATTTTTTTATATTTTAATAACAGTTTAATGAAAACCGTGTATTTATTTCGTCTTTACTAGCTAAGAATTTGTTCGAGTGTTTTTTAAGACTAACGGGTTAAGATAATAATAATTTTTATTTGATATTATAGTCCTTAAAATATAGCTTGGTTAGAATGACAGTTGTCAGCAAAAGTGACGACTTAACTTTGACCTCTAAGGAGTGATTTATATTGAAACACGAAAAATCATTCGTATCTAGCATGTTATTTTTTTTTTAAATACAATGCTTGACATATGTATACATCAACATAAATATATAAAATCAGATTTAAAGTAAAAGAAAAACTAAAATTAACGTAATTATTAACGACGTTCTTACAAGGTTGCATCATTCTGCAAAAACGTTAGAGATGGGACAAATTGATCAACGTAAATTGATCGAATAAAAAAATAGTTCATTAGATGTTGTTCATGAAAAAAATATAATATATGTCTTATGTTTTAGTGAATCATTGTCTTAAACACACTATAATAGGCTTGTTTTTGCGTTTTTATTTCAATTTTACGATTACGATCATTATTCTAGGCACCAATATTATATTGAAAATATCCAAAATAAGTTTTTACGATTTATTAATTTTAAATTAGGTGTTGGTATTGAATTTTTAAATTATAATTTGTTCCTGTTTATTTTGAAATTATTGAGACTAAGCGATAGGAGAGTTATAACTGATTTATTAAATTTATATAAAATAATCCATTATATATTTGACACCCCTGCAATTTTATCACTAATTAATTTTAATGTACCGAAAAGGACAACTCGGCAAACCTACCAATACTGTGGCAACAATACTTCGACATCATATGGTAAAAATGCAGTCATCAATAGACTTCACTCTTTAGGCAATGAGTACCAGGACGTTGGTGACTCATTTCACATGAAATTTAGTACATATAGAACGGCTCTTTTTCTTTATTTCATTGGTAATAGTTCTAAGTAACTATTTGTTACTATTGTTAAGAATTGTTTTAAACATTAGTGTTTTTTTATATTTTTTCGTTTCTTTTCTTAAATTAATTTATAAGTACAAAATATTTCTCTTCATAATTTTTTTTACATCATTATATATTTTTATACATAAATATATACTATTTACCTGAGTATTAGTTTTAAATAATAATACATATATTTTTTTTTATTTTTATGTTATTCAAAATTGTTTTCTTAGTTTTTTTTAACTGGTTCAAAGTATTTCTAATACCAAATTATATTTTTTTTATCGATAATTCTATAACTGGTAATATTTTATTCTTTTATATAGTTTATATTTTTTTGACTTTCTAAATTTGTTAATTAATAATATTGTTTTAAATGCTCTGTATTACTTATGCTTACATGTATGTATATTTAATTGTATTTGTAACTAATATGCAAAAGGGTCTAAGTGCCGTTTATTTCTATAAAAAAAATATTGGAAACAGAGTTTCATGTTTGTATGAAAACACTGATAAAATCGATTTGATCGGTACATGATCAATAATCAGTGATCAGTAATTTCCTATCATTATTGACATTAGTTTGGCAGCTGTCATTTTAATCAAGCGAAATTTTAAAGACTATAATAAAAACATTAATCAAATATATACAACATTTAAAATACAATGTTTTACACAGATAAAAAGATTTGCGGTGCGAATGTTGATGGATACAGAAATCGAGGAAGACCGAGAAAGACATGGCATAACCAAATCCAACAAATACTAAAATGTATTCATGTCAAAAGTCGGAATAATCGGCGCGCGTGCACGAGAAGATGTATGACTATAGATGAAGGGAGGTCTGTATGCAGACAGAGTGATATGGCATTTTATTCTCTACCCACTCCTATGGAAAATAACGTGATGGTTTGTGTATTAGATTTTTTTCATATTTGTCTTTCATTGTTTTCCTATTTTTGGTTTGTATTGATTGCATCTATCTAAGTAGGTATACCCGATCCAAGATATATGCAAGTCGTGTGGTGGGGTATCACACCCATAGGCAACCCAGCAAGAGGCGACAGCAAAGCGATATGGCTTTTTATATTTTTATAGATTTTATATTCGTTCGAATGACAATGGATAACCCCTCACCATATTTACCACAAGTACCTACATATTACACTATATACACTCTTAATAAAATATTTTTCTTTTTTTTTTCAGTTCGCTATGTCTTTTCACAAAGGAATAAGCCAATGGTGTATTACAAAGGAAACGTGTACAGGTTTCACCAAGAACAAAATAATAAAAAGCGTTGGATTTGTACACAGCAGTACAGTAAGTGTGGGGCCTTAGTACATACTATTGATGATAGAATTGTTAAAGTGAAAAATAAACATAACCACGATAAAACATTTCTGACTCATCTTGCGAAGTACCGAAAGAGTAATGATTTAAAAATCGTATCTATAAAAAATTGAAATGCTGTTCATTTTTAAATTTATTTTTTGCTGTCCCGCTTAATGATCTGCTTTTCTATGGATGTGTAAATCAGGATATATGCTACTGTTCCAAAAAAAAGGAAATGAAAGTTTTTCTTATACAACAGTTTAATTAATTTTTGTAAAACTGTTCTAGCAGTTGCTTGTACCAGATTGATTTCCTACGCTGTTCTAAACTGTTATTTAGAAATATTTTACTTAGTTATTTTACAAGATCTTAAAAACTAATAAAAATATTTTACTTGAGTAGATCACATGAAATTAAAAATTATTGTTACTTGTATGTAGATCTATGTTTTAAAAGTAAAAGAAATACAAATTCTAATTATTTTTATTTTAAGTACTGTATAAGTAAAAAAGGTAGGGTAATAAAATTGATTTGTTACTTTAAATTGTTTTTTTTAAATCCTTTATTTTGTAATTTTTTTTTTACATATTTATAATACGAGTAGGTTATAAAATGCCCTACTGTTTTATTTTAAAACTTTTTATTTATTTAACTTTTTGTACGTAATATTAATTGTACGTTGGCGGGCTTATTGCCAAAAGGCAATTTCTTCCAACCAACCAATAAAATAAAAGTTATATTTTTTTTATTCAAGTAACAAAACATATTGAATAGAAAATAATAAAAAAAGTTAAAGATATATAAACATAGAAATAACTGTATTTCAGGAGCGTGCGGTGTAGTTTTTCATTCGGGAAGCCATTAATATATAAGTAATTGGTACATAATAATATACAGTGCCCTTAAAAAATTAAAGACAAACTAAATACTTTATACATATGATTAGAAATAAAAACAATTATTTTACATATCTAGTAATAAATTGTAACAACAAATTAACCAACGTCACCATATATACTATGATAAAAAACTGCGAAGTATTTTGTGGAATTATATTTCATTTGACTAAAATGCAGTGAAACCAAAATAAATATTGTTAAAAAACATGGCTTTTCAACGAAAAATAATTGGTCATTATTTAAACCCGAAAAATCAATATATGTAGTAGATTATAAACTGTTTTCTTATAACAAATTGACATTATATTGATGTAATGTTTGAATTAAATTCTAGGTTTAATTTTGTATTCCTACTCTACCACAAAATAATTATTTAACTATTATGTCCAGCGCCAAAATACCAAAATCGCATCTCTGTGCTGTGCGGCGCGGCACGGTGTTGCGTTCGCATCACATGCAAACTAATGTATTGTTATGCTTTGATTTCTTCCGTTGCCTAGTGAGGATTTAAGTCTGCGCCTGCGCCCGGACTGCGCGTTCAGTACGGCGCTGGAACGGAATTTCTAATTTGCTTCCATTGCGATCGTTCTTTAAATCGATACCCAGCCAGCCAGTAGCAAGTACTTGCCGATCAGTACGCGCTTGACAGCGCTGGTAAATATGTGTGCCGGAGGCTACGTTGCTCTTTAACATATTTTTTTAAGGCGATAGTAAAATTCCTTCACAATTTATCGCGATTATTATTACAGGTCATGCGATTTTTCAGAATAAATAATCCTATCATATTTGATTATTCGATTGGGAACAACAAACTAATTTCTGTTTCTGAAGTGCGAGATCTAGGTGTCATTTTTATCAAAAGTTGTCTTTCACCAGTCACATAAACTGCATAGCTAATAAATCCTTAAAAATGTTAGGATTTATTTTGCGAGTGACAAAGGACTTTAAAAATATTAATACTTTGAAATTGATGTATACAGCTTTAGTTAGGAGCCAATTGGAATACAACTCAACTATATGGACTCCGTATTATATTTCACAGCAATATACTCTTGAAAGAGTTCAAAATATTTTTTTAAGATACGTTAATTTTAAATTCGGAATCAGATGTGAATTTATTAACTATGATTTCCTATTAAATACTTTGAACTTGTTAAAATTAACTGAGAGAAGAAAAATTATAGATTTATTGAATTTATTCAAGATTGTAAACTTTACGTGGGACTGCCCAAATCTATTAGCGCTCATTAACTTCAAGGTACCTGGACGAATGACTCGTCAAGTACCTCCGTTTAGTTGCAACAATTCACGTACCGTATACTCGTATAATGCTATTCTGAATCGACTCCATGTTCTCGGCAATAACTATTCCGACGTTGCTGATATTTTTCACTTAAAGTATAGCTTATATAAATTAACTCTATTTAATCATTTCAAAGATGATGAACGGTAATTTACATTTTTTAGATTATAGTGCTTTCTATGTTTACTTTTGTATTACTATTGTGTACCATAGTTACGTGTATACTCTTTTTTTAAATTACTTTAATTGTCATTATTATTATTATTTTTTAAATTTATTTTTTTTGATACAAAATAATTTTACTGTATTTAATATCCTTATATTTTGTACCTTTTAAAGAAAAATATACATAAATTATATTCCTTTTAAAATTTTATTTGCACACATTGTTAATTATTTTTAAATGTGTTTTTTTTTATACAAAACTGCTGTCTTATATTAATTTTTAAGTTTTTCACATTATTTTGAAATGTTTATATTATTTATAATATGTATATTTTTAAGGTAAAGGGCACAGCGTACCGTGCATGTTAATAAATAAATAAATAATTTGTTTAAAGTAATCTTAATGTTAGGTATAATGACTGATAATTAATTTATTAAATATGCTATTTTATAAACATTATTTGCCAAAATGTAGAGGAACCAATGGTTCCATGCGTTCTATGAACGGACCGCGCATGCTGTATTTGTATATAAATTATCTTAAATCAATACTATTACTCAATGGGAAAATGAAAAAAAGAGAAAAGGGAGGGAAAGGAAATGTTTCTTCAGGGGTGATTATAACAGAGATACTGTAGTAACAACATCTTAATGGTGCATGGGAGATGATTCCACAGTCGAGACGCATGGACACTATATAAGTTAGAGAAGAAAAAGGAATTGTGGATGGGTATTAAGAGAGTGCTTAAAACTATATAAAATTGAGCGAAATATATGTACATTATACACACGAAAAACTATACTATGTGAAAATATTGCATAGTACTTACATGTAATACAAATAATTATTTATTGTTATATCCCGAACTATGAAAATTGCTATTTTAATATTTAAGAAGGTTTTTTAAAAATATTATTAAAGTTTCTATTTTTGGGTTATATTTACAAAAAAATGTTAAATACATTTAAAACAAAAACACATTACATTATGTACACTCTTTATATAAATATTTTTCCTTTTTTCAGTACGCTATGTCTTTTCACAAAAGAATAAGCCAATGGTGTATTATGGCGGCAACGTGTACAGGTTTCACCAAGAACGAAAAAACAAAAAGCGTTGGATTTGTACAAAACAGTACACTAAGTGTGTGGCCTATGTTATTACTATTAATGATATCATTGTCAAAGTGAAAAATATCCATAACCACAAAAAAACATTTTTAAATAATCTTTCGAAATATCGAAAAAGTCAAGATTTGAAAATTGTATCTGTAAAAACATAAAATGCTGTCTATTTTAAAGTTCTTCTTTACTGCCCTGTTTAATGGTTTTCGTCTTCGCGGAAGTCAGGCACTACGCATAGGATACGCCTTTACTAATATCCCGGTTCTGTAGCTCAATGACATATGTTTATCGACGTCGATTTAAAGTCCTGAATCGACGAATGTGTGGGAAATCAATGTATGACAGGGTTACGAATGACGAAATCAGGCAGGAGTGTAAATCTGAGTCAGGTATAATTGATAAGATTAAGAAAGGGTCTCGGAGATGGTTTGGCCATGTAGAACGAATGGATGACGAAAGAGTGGTAAAACAAGTATACATGGGGAAAATGAACGGTAACGTGAGACGAGGACAACCGAGTAAGACGTGGCATGATCAGATAAACCAAAATCTTAAGTCTGGTCATGTCAATAGCAGGCAGAACCGAAAGGTATGTATGAGAAGATGTTTGAATGTGAAGCTAGAAATGTATGCCAGGATAGACGTGTCCATTATATCTGCCTACCCCTACGGAGAAATGCCGTGATGGTAGTAGTAGTAAGCAACTTCACCGATTATAGCGAGAGTGGGCCATGATAGTAAACGTGGTCATGTGACCAAAGGTCAAAATGTCAACGCGAGTCGAGTGTTAGTTGTGTTACATTTAAGTCGATGTTCCATGCGAATCGATAAAACGATAAACAACCGCGGTGAGAAACTTTTATCGCCCATCGTGATTGCGCTACTGAGTCAAGTTGAGGGCTGCGTAGGCTCTCGTTTACCCTCAAGTTTCTTGGTCTCTACCAACTTTTAGAGACTCTCGTTGTTCTTGCAATATGTCCAAAATAGGATAGAATCCTCTTTTCGTATATTGTGAAGAGTCTTTCGCTTGTTGATGGTTCTTGGAGGGCGAAGAGGCTTGTGCGCCTTGCAGTCCTATTGCATTCGTATGAAGTGCTGTTTCAAACAATGTTTATAAAATCACTAATTCAAAAATAATATTCTAACATCGGCTCACAATATGTTGCCCAATCAAACAATTAAAATGAACACTTTGAATTCATTATGAAATATGATTATCACCAGCAAATTCTTATATTATTTATTCAATTCAATGAAGAGCTAAATGTTTTTTTTATTTTTTATTAATATTTTGACCCCTGTATTTAGTAGTCTTACGTGTCATGTACAAAACTTAGGTACTCGGAAAAAAATCGTTTTTGTTTGTCTTCGAAATGGGATATTCGATCACTGATTTTGGTTTATTACCTTTATGAATCCAATCACCATTGTTGCAAAGTCCAAGAACAATGGCGCGTGATGACTACTTTTAACGACAGTGTGGATATCTGTTAAGGATATTCCATCTTGCCTGCATTCTGCTTTAAGATTATGGCGTGCTTAACTGAAAAATGGGCACTGAAATAACAGATGTTCGATAACTCTGTGAAGAAATATCATCGCATGGACAATAGTCATCATTCCTTAATTTAAACCTACGTAGGTAACTTCTCATAGCTCCGTGTCCGGTAAAAATTTGGGTCGTTTCAAAAGTACTTTGGTGATGACGACGGAAGTTTGCTGCATTAGCCAGTGTTGGGAAAAACATTTTAGTGATTTTACCCGTAGAAGAAGCGCGGTAATGATTCTGTCAACGCTGCTGCGTATTTTGTTTTGTATAGCGTTTAGCAAAGCTAAAGGGAAATTCTGAGAAGAAAGGTGCCGTTTTTTTACATGTTGCGGATCTTGCTCGTTCATCTGCTCTCTCATTTCCTACGATACCAGAATGTCCTCTTATCTAGCATATTTGAATATTCATCCCTCTGAGATTAAGATGCTTAATTTTACTCGGAATATCTACAATTAATGGATTTACCGACCGAGTATCAGTTATAGCTTAAACGCCCAAACGACAATCTGATGATATTTTTGCAATAACCCACCTCTCTGGTGGTTTTTTAATAACAATTCGAGAGCTTTTTGTATTGCGAGTAGTTCAGCCTAAAAAACTGAGCAGAAATAGTCCAATTTAAATGTTCTGTCTGGTATCTATCACCTCTATCACCCTCAAAAGAAACGAGTGCCGCTCCCACTTTGCCGTCGGCAGGCTTCCACCCGTAAAGATTCTCATTTCATTGGGAGCATAAGGAGGTATATCTTCGTCATTAAAATAATAGTTTCGGGAATTCTTTCACAGGGGTGAAGTAAATCGAAATACTTTGCAGTACATTGATACTTGCGACCATCTGGAATGAAATACAGCTTACCAAATTTCTTTACATTATAAATGTCCTTTCTTTCTTGAATTTTAAGGTCTAACTGTATAAACCCTGTTAGGCCTTGAGCTGAATTTATGATTGATTGATGAATGATTTTGATTATCAACTAAGCGATTATCAGATATTTTTTAGCAGAGATAGCAGATACCAATTATTGCAGATATAAATATGAGCAGAAGTAGAAAGAAAAGCCGAAATCCGGTAAGACTAAAAAAACCTACCTACTTTATTCCGGAAGCAAAGTTTTGCTATTTTACTTAAGATTATTTCATACATATTTTTAGTATTTATCTAAAAAAAACAATACATCCAAAAAACATATTTTTTTTTATTTATTTGGATAACCAACAGCTATAATTATATCATATTTATATAACAAAACAAATAACAAATAAGCCAATTACAGGTTTTCACAAGTAGCATCACAGTAAGTTAAAAAAGATTCTCGAACATAAAATGAATAGTAATTAAATGTAAATTTAAAAGAAAAGAAAAAAAATACTACGAGTTATTTTGAAAGCAAACGCCGCACGTTATTAAGATTATTTTCAAATAAATCTATGTTAAATGATTTATTTAGTACATTAAAATTATTAAAAGTTCGCCATAAATATGAATTTTGCCTATAATTAGATGAAACAAGAGGTATGTGAAGAAGAGGGTTATTTCTTAAAACTTTGGAAGGAACATTGATAGAAAGTTTGCAAAGTAGTTCAGGACAGTCAATTGAACCAGAGGCAATTTTAAGTAAATAAATTATATCCGCTATTTCACGACGTTTTTGCAGAGGCAGTAGGTGATGTTTTTTACATATATGAATATACTGGTCAGATTTAAACTCAAGTTTCAACCGGAAACACATGAACTTTACGAATTTTTTTTGAATATTTTCAATGCGTGATATCTGCACATTGTACATAGGATTCCATATTTGTGATGCATATTCTAAGTTGCTTCGCACTAATGTACAGTAAAGGAACTTAGGTGTTTTTTTTTAACGTTTCTCATTACGTAAAAGGAAAATCATTATAATTTCTTTTTGTATATTATTATTTTTGAGAAAATTATTTTATCTATCTTACTTTTTCTATTTTATTATGAATATCTATCTACCTTTCTTTAGCACTAAATTCTGAAATGTGTGCATTTTTATAATTGATTTAGGTAAGTCTCTCTAGAAGAGTATTTATCATTTATTTTTGCTAAGCTTAGTTATTTTATAAGATCTTAACAACTTATATAAATATTTTACTTAAGTACATAGATCACATAACATAATAAAATAAATAAAACAATTTTGTTTTTAACCACTATTTTTTATTTTTCACCGACCGGTTTCAAAGCAAACAAGCTTCTTTGTCAAGGTTTACGTAACTAATGAATTGATTCCTTTTTATTTTATTTCTATCATGTTCACGAAATACTACACGTGGACCCAATAAATCAAGTGGTTTTTTTTCCTCCTTAGATCACATAAAGTTAAAAAAATAATGTTGCATGTATGCAGATCTATTTTTAAATAGCGAATTTGTATAATTTTAATTTTAAGTACCTGTATTAGTAAAAAGGGTGGGGTAATAAAATTAATTTGTGACTAAATAGTTTTTTTTATCCTTTACTTCCTGATTTTTGTTTTACATATTTATAATACGATATAAAATGGCTTACTATTTTATTTTAAAACTATATAAAATTGAGCGAAATATATATATTATACACATAAATAAATATACCATGTGAAAATATTACATAGTAGGTACACGTAATACAAATAATCATTTGTTGTTAAATCCTGAATTATGAAAAAAGCTATTTGAATATTGAAGAAGGTATTTTCGAAATATTATAAGTTTCTTTTTTAAGTTATATTCACAAAAAATGTTAAATACATTAAAAAATCAAACTTATCTCTGATACGAATATGTTACCTTTTATTCAGTTCGCTATGTCTTTTCACAAAAGAATAAGCCAATTAGAGATGGGCATTTGTTTTTTTTTTTAAAGTAGCAATAACAGTTGACGTTTCACAAATTAAGTTGTTTCGTAGACATCTACAAAATACCAGTAAAGTACAGTGTGCGACCCCACCCCCCACCTCCCCAATTTTTTCCCAACAATTTAATAACATTTTTTTTGTTTCCCATTTTTTTTATCGCTTTAAATTACGTAAAATAATAATCTTTATTAATTTATTTTTGAATACATCACTAAACAAATTATTCCAACAATCGATTTTTTTTTTCAATTCGGAAAAGTATGCATTTTTGTTTGTTTATATATTTATTTTCTTCAATTTATTTATTTATTCATGCAAAGACATATACATATATTACAAAACAATAATAATAACGTATCATTAATCCTATGAGGCCAAGAGCCCTGTGCTGAGTTGGGATACAAAATAATGGAATGTAGAAGCATGTACATTATTAAATAATAGCAAAAAAATAAATGAAAAATTATTAACCAAGCATATATTTCAATAACCATCTGGACAACACGCTTAATAGTATATAAATCTATGCAATATCTTGCAGCAGTTTCCTGCAATGGTCTCTTCCCTTAGACACAAATCCAAACTTGTACACTTCTCCTGAAAATGGCTTTCGTTTTGGAGAACTTTATACGTCATCCAGGAAATTGAACACTCTTAATTAATTATTTAAATAAAGTCTTTCTAAAAAGTTTTTATCATTTATTTTTGCTTAACAAAGTTATTTCATAAGATCTTAACAACTAATTTAAATATTTTATTTAAGCAAATGACATATAAAATTTAAAAAAAAAATTGTAACAGGTTTGCAGATCTATTTAAAATAGTAAAAGAAATAATTAACATAATTTTAGTTTTTAGTGAAACAAGTGATGTATTGATTTAAATTATTTATTGACAAGTCTTGTTGAATTCCATTGTAATGATGTAATAACTTATATTTACATGTAAGTTATGAATTTAAAAATACTTGTAAAAATATTCTAGTTAGTCTAGGTATTTACAGGACTCATGACCTGTCTTTAATATGTTTTAACTCCCTCAGTGAACAAACTAAAAATATCGTTGAATGTATAAATAAATAATTTATATAATAACAGACAACTTTTTACAGTTTTTCAGTGTTGTATGTTTTGTATAATATGTTGATTATGGATTCGTATAATACTATGTATAACACGCTTAAAGTAGTGAACATTTAAAAAGTCATTTTAAAAATATAAGCCGTAAAAATCCTGAAGAGATGTTCATATTGTCATTAAAAGCATTAAAGCAATCAACCTAAATCAATGATCAACCTTCCCTTTTCCAATATAATAAATTGTCAGTTTTTCAGAGTACCATAGCCTTGTACGTGAAAAGGCCTACATGTGTCCCAAGAATATACACAGTGCCCTTTAAACCCTGTCACATCTGAAACCACGATGATCAGTATGAGCAAGAAGACATATTGGCACATTAAAATATTTCTTTAGAACGAATAAAATTTACAAAAATAAAATAGTAAAAAAAACAAATGGTTGCTTACTTCTGCAAGGGCGAAGCAAGGAGAGGGGAGGGGGGAGTTTAATACATCGTCAACCACATGGCCATTCCCCCCTCTCTTTTCTCTTGCAGATGTAAGCAACCATTTGTATTTTTGAATATTTTATATTTTTAAATTTTCTTCGTTCTAAATATTTTTTTTAATATGCTAATATGTCTTCTTGCCCATACTGATCATTGTGGTTTTGGATGTGACAGGGTTTAAAGAACACCATGTATAATACATAAAAAAATAAAAAGAAACAGTTAAAATATTTATATTTAAAAAGTAAGGTAAAAACATGTTCCAGATAATAGAGATACAAGACGTTGTAAGCGAGATTCATCCATTGATGATCTGTTTTTTTTATAACTGTCTTTGCTGTAGAGGTGTAATATGTTTTTTGGCAACAATAACACATATGCAGTATCTACATACCCAGATAGTCTCTCCTAGAGGAAATAGCTAGAGCTGCTATAGTCTTTCCTTACAAACTACTATACTAAATCAGAGGACTTAAATAATTTCATAGTAAGAGTATCCTAATTCACAACAACCAGCTGTCTTCCTATATGTCGTTGTGACGCTGAGCATTCTAAATATAGTTAGAAAACTAAATAGATTAAAGAAGTATCCGATGTAATCTACGTTTAAAGTATGAAAAACTATATTTTTTATTTGTAAAACATAAAAACATTTTTAAGCAAAAATTTAAAAAACAAAACTCAAAAAAACATACATGTGGAATGTAAATCACAACAAAAAATATTAATGATTAATATATATGTATACGTACAAGTATTATTACTATTTATTTATTTATAAAATAGATTTTTAAAAAATATATCAAAATATGACTACCCTGATTAAAATTTATTTATGAATAGTATGTGTGTATGTATTTGTTACGCTGTTGAACTCTTTTACGTGGTTGAACAAAACTTTGTAAATTTATAAGCCGTGTAATACAATTTTGTTCTCAGCATGTTTACAGTGGAAACATTTACATGTACATTATTTTTATTCGTTGTGACCGACATTATTACGATGTCGGTCACGACCAAAACCCGGGCACTGGTGATTTTTTTTTTTAAAAATGGAAAAAAACTAAATACACTATCATTATTATTGTAATTAAA
Organism: Micrasema longulum; assembly: GCF_059751315.1. Lineage (NCBI taxonomy): Eukaryota > Metazoa > Arthropoda > Insecta > Trichoptera > Brachycentridae > Micrasema > Micrasema longulum. The sequence continues at coordinate 147,870 of NW_028278957.1, forward strand.
ATGCAGTTGCACCAAGAAAAGTCAGTAGAAGTACTCAATATGTGTATATATTCATAATTTATTTATTTATAATTTTAAAAACCCATTTGGGTTTTATAGCACCCGCGCAATAATAATGGTACATGTCCAAAAAATTAGTTTTTGAGTTGAGTATGCCGAAATTTTCTTGAATAATAATGTATAGCCGCACAATTAATGGTATCATTCTTTAAAAAATTTGGTCTTGTAACCAAAAATGTCAGTGTTATACTACAATTTTGACTCAAATTAAACAAATTGTTATTTTTGAAAATATTTCAAACAAGGTAGCTCAAGTGAGTTGTGCCTTTGTTTTTGCGAACGAATGTTAGTTTACATATATAGCGCCGGTGCGTGTTTAAATACTCTGCTGTAAAAATATTTTTTTTATTTGTGCCACTGTTATTTTTTTGGTGTGAAATTATAAGGTGAATTTATTTCGTCATCACGTGCTTTTTTATGTTGATTTAAAATTTGTCTCCTATGTAATTTTTCAAGTAGTCAGGTAAGTCATTGTAGTGTTTAAGTACATTGGAAAGTATTAAATAAATGAAAATATTAAACAAATGCATCTTATTTTTGTCAAATCGCGTGAACAATCTTTGTTTTAAAAAAAAAAAACTTTTTAGCTAAATCTAAAAGTAATCGAATTTATAATTTATATATAGTTTATAATTTTATTTTACACTTAATTAACACCCAATGAAATTAGAGATCGATAAACACGATACAATATAATATTTAATAAAAACGATAAGACTATGATATTTTTTTAAGCCGGTTTTTGGAGTGTTTTGATGAGTTTTTTTTCAAGTAACCGATGCTTCTTCATACTGGCTTTAATTTTTTTTCTAAAAACCTAAATCGCCATGGGAGATGAGTATCGTGTTTTGAAAAAACGATCCCCTATTTGTGCGCAAGCAACATCTCAAGGGCGCTTTTTGTATCAAGATCATTTAAAAATATAAACAATTAATAATACATTTTCTAATAAGTAAATAATGCTTAGACCTTATCTTATGTAGCTATTAATGTTAAATGTTTATTTACAAACAAAAAAGCGGACAATTCCCAAATGACATATTAAAGAGTTAAAAGCGGGAAAGACTTTCCCAACCATCGATACGTGAAGGCGATTTCAGTCTTCTCAAGGTGAGACTGACTGAAACTCAAAATAACATACTATAATATATAAAGGTTCGGAAGTATTCAGCGAGTAGCTTCTATTTATGTCTGGACGCACGAAGAATACAGTTCTGCGTGTGAAAAAGAACCAGAATCTTGGACGAGTGTTTTCGACTCGGTGGCTGCTCTCTGATAAAAAATTTGAAAAGGGAAATCGAGTCGAGAAAAGTACGCCTCGCAGTGGTTGGCGCATTCGCCTACCATGCTCGAGGTCCCGGGTTCGATTCCTGGGAAGATCGGCATGAAACATTGGTTTTTAACAGTGGTTTTGCACTGATGTATTTCATCCTTCTAACAATCCTTTAACTGTTTCTCGATTAAATGTATGTTGCCAATAGCCTTTAAATAAGCAGCGCCACGATGACTGAACGATGATTATATGAAGGGCGTTCAAATTTTAAAATAACGATACTTATAATCTAATCTAATGTAATAAAATTACTATATTAGTTTTTAATTGAATCGGCATTCACTTCGTAACACTTCATTATAAATTATTATGAAAATAAAACTTTGTTATCAGTGTTACACAATTTTATTCTTTTACAAGAACACAACTATAGTTTCGGGAGAGCACTCCTCCCATCGACGGGTGATATAAAACTAATATAATAAACACAGAATATTGTTCATAATGTCATCGAATCTAAACAAAAAATAAACAGATTAATCAGTGAAACTTAGAGCAGGGGGGTTTTTTTCTTATGTTGATGTCTTCCCACACATTAAATCTTAGACTTACTTATTGCAACTTCCACTTATGTGCTAAATTTTAAGAAATAAATTCGACTTAATGTTTTGTCCATGTTTTCATATCTGTACTTAAGATAACCATCCATTCATATGCCAACACCTTAGATAAGAATAAAAACCCCCTGCTCTAAGTTTCACTGATTAATCTGTTTATTTTTTGTTTAGATTCGATGACATTGTGAACAATATTCTGTGTTTATTATATTAGTTTTATATCACCCGTCGATGGGAGGAGTGCTCTCCCGAAACTAAAGTTGTGTTCTTGTAAAAGAATAAAATTGTGTAACACTGATAACAAAGTTTTATTTTCATAATAATTTACTATATTAGACCCAGGCTTTTGTGATATAAGTAAATAAAGTTTTTGCTTCCATTGGTGTTTGCAATATGGTCATGAGGATGCATGACAAATCCGACAAAGGCTCTCCATATATTTTGTCAAACATACAGTGAAAGTAGTAGAGTTAAATTAAACGGTTTCGGGTATGTGAAGGAATGTACCTAACTAAAGTATTTTATCGTTTTTGGACTGGCATTTGAAGCGTAAGATTATTTCCTTACGTTCCCATAACATATGATCGAGATACGCTGCACTTTATTTAACAATGTAGTGCCCTGTGGACTATTCGGTGCAAATAAGGGTCTGATAGTGACGAAAGTATGAGTTGCTTTTAAGTCTCAGAAAGGTATGAACGTCTCCGCTTGTAAAACGGCTTGCTTAAATTTAATGGGAATATATAATTTATGTGTGTATTAAGGGGGTATTCTAGTCTAGAAATTTGAAAAAACGTTTTATTTTCATTTTTTTCAAAGTTAAACCCTTAAAGAATATGTCATTAAGAAGATTTTTCAAAACTAAAATTATTTTCGGAGATATAACTATTTTAGTGGCGTGGCATCTAAACCGTTTCAGCTGGAACGAATCGAACCCAAAATAACTACTTTTTTGCGACTATTGTCACGATTTCTCAAGTTCTGCTAAACCACTTTACTTGAAATTTGGTGTGAGTCTTCTCTATACGTGACTCTAACAAAATGTCAATTTTTACTATCTTTAAAAAATCCGGAAAAGTAGAAAACACTGGTAAAAAATGTCTTTTTATTACAGACAGCCGCTATTTTGCAAAAAAATAATTTTTTTGACTTCTTCAAAGCTTGTAAGATTGCAGCATTTTTTTGAACGGATAATTTATTTATATATTTTTTAGATTACTAGGAGGGTTACAATCATGACCACCAGGGCGCGCCAATTTTTTTGAGACCCCCCACTTCATCGCCTGTAACTTTTTGAATTTTTAATTTTATCAATCAATTTTTTTTTCACGTATTCTTAAAACATAATCAAATATCTGGTAAACTAATGACTCCGAAAATATTGTTTTTTTTATTGCACCTAAAATTCATGTTTCTAGACTACAGTACCCCCTTAATAACATAATTTATTCATTGACGCCCATAGGGCTTTTACATGTATGATAATGCAAAAAAATATAATATATTTAAAATACATAAATTAATACAAAATACTATACGAAAATAAGAAACACAAGGTTTATTTGCTCAGTCCCCAATCGATTGCTTTCAGTATAGAGTGCTTTATTATCACCGGGGACGTATAAAACAGATAAAACATATACATTTATACATACTACCTACCTACCAAAAGTTAATTTCAAATTAATTATTAAAACCTTAATCTCAAATGGAATTCATCGCCGTATTTTTTTTTATTATTTTTTACATTTGAATATGATTTTTTCTGTTTTTTAAGTAATATCCTAGTTAGTAAAATGCTTTTATTACTACTAAATAAAGAAATGACGGAATACAATTTTATCGATGTTACAATACCTTTTATATGTAAGTACATTGGCTCGAAACTAAAGCATAGCGTTTGCCCTGGCAAAAAGCACCCGGCCTATATACTAGCATTGTCCCTTGTAACAACAGCGCCTGTTATTTTGTTATTCTTACAAGACGATAAAAATACTGCTTATTTTATTAAAAATCCAACTTAATTACGCCTTAAATTGCATTGAAATGAAATGTTTATCAATAAACTGTCGCCTATTAATACCAAATGCTCAGTCGTACAAGCCTAACTACTACCCATTCATGATTACGCTGATGTTTCCATGACGGATTTAAGCTGTGAGCAACTCGAGAAACAATATATGTTTGGTCTTAGGAAATATGACCACATTTCTGATTGTCGTAGGCAACTGAAATGCTCTAAATTAGACAGAGGATAGACTATCACTCCCTATCATACGTCCGTGAAAAGTTTCAACGCTTATCTGTTTATGGTTTACCTCTTCGTTCTTATTCTCAAAGCACCCTCTTAATACCCATCCACAATTGAACGTAGTTATGCAGAAAGCAGCCAGTCCACAATTTAGGAAAAATGAGGTATTGATGTTATCGGGTGCAGTAAGGTCAATTTTATGTTTTGCTAAAAACAGCCAGACCGCTTTCATATAAAAAACTGTATTAATCACCTCCGGAAAAAGGTGTCGATCACAAAAACGGCATTTTTCAATTTGCATAAAACACCCACAAAACTAGAAAAATCTTATGGTACTTTAAAAATCTTTTGAACTGGTCAAATACACAATGAAATTCTTGTTTATCGTTTGTTAAAGTCAAAAACATTTAAACTTCAAATACATAAAGATAAAATAAATAGTAGTATTTCTAGGTCTCAAAACGTAAGTACGCAACCTAGAACACGTGGTAATATCTTAATTCTTAAATTAAATACAACTACTGCACAACATCATTATACTTACAGAGGAATATTATTATTTAATGAAATGAACAAAGATAATAAAAAGTACAGTCAGGAATACAATATATTTAAGAAAGAAGTAAAAAATTACATCTATAATTCTTCTTTATGTAACACTGATTGAAAACATCGTTAATATCTTTTTTGTAATTTATTTATGTTATTCTAAAAATATTATTGATTAAAATAAAATAATCTGTTGTAAGACGTCACTCCCCATTATGTACACAAGAATTGTTTATTTCTTATATGTAATGGGAAATGTAAATATATGTATTTGATTAATGTAAAAAATTGTATTTTAATTTGTTATTAATAAATATAAAAAAATAAAAAAAACTTTTGTGTAGATTTTATAATTCACTTTTTTCACAAAATGGCTATTATCTCAGTTTCACTTTTCTATGGCTGGCTGCTTTCTGTATAACAACGTTCAATTATTCATCTTTCTTCTATTACTTTTATAGCTTCCATGGGGATTTGTGAAATCATCTCCCATCCACTATCAAAGATACTCGTACTACAGTATCTCAGTTTAAATCACGCCTGAAGAAACATCTTTTTTCTCTTCCTTAATCTATTCTCCTTTCCTCTTTATTCCTATTTCCCATTTATATACAAATACTGTAATTTCTATTTTTGTATATATTAATATTTTTATTTTATTTTCTATTGAATACGTTTTGTAACACAAATTATGGTTCCAATATTTTATTGATTGGTTGGAAGAAATTGCCATTTGACAATAAGCCCACCAACGCACAATTTATATTATGTACAAAAAGATAAATAGATTAAAAAAAAAAAAAACAATTTAATAGTATGAGCAGTTTTTATCACCATCATGTAAAATGGACTTACTCGGTGTTGTTACCTAAGATTCGATATTATATCATGCAACCAAACAACAAGCTACTTCCAGGTGTTTATCTTCGACTTAATTAATTTCAGTCAAAATTAACTAAAATCTCCAATCCCCTGCAGGGTGAGTATACGAGCACTTCACTAGAACGCGCCGGGCCTCTCGGAGAATTATAGATCTATTATAGGTTTTGTAGTGAGAATTTACACCCATTTAAATCACAGCATTGGACCCGCTTTCAAAGATAATCATGGCTTTAATAATATTTTGTAATAATAACGGTTAATTAATCATGACTAAATTAATTTCATCCCGGTCAATGAAGAAATTATCTCCCTCCTTCCTCTTTCCCTCAATCCAATGAAGTATATTTATTATTTTGCATGTACTTCTGAATTATATTAATGCTAAGGGTACGCGATAATATATATTATATATACATACACAGTATTAGAATTTTTAATAAATAAATTATAGAGAGCTTTTCAAACAGTTTCTCGCGACGAGCAGTTATTTTCCTGTGAAGGCACACTCTGTTCTCAGGTGCGGTGTTCTGATTGCATATTTGTAAATACCTGACGCGAATCCATCCGAAGTGGTTTCGTAATAGCAGACGTGTCGAATGGAAATACTTGACGTGTTATCCACTCTAGTAATAATCTAAACAAACCAAATTATTTTATAGACATTCATGGCATAGCCGAGATTCTAATTATTCTTATTCTTAAAGGTGGGGGTCAGTGGTATACAAACTTCTAGCGTCACTGCGCCCTGAGAAGATCTATTGTGACAGGTTCCTGTAAATAGCTCTCCCCGTCCAAGCTCAGGTCCTAAAAGAGCCTGGCTACTGGGTGGAGGGAGAGAGTTTTTATGCTAAATCTCTCCCACCAAGCCCAGATCCGTAAAGTATCAGGCTATTAGGTAGGGGCAAGCTCTTAAATATTTTCGCGTTAAACCAGTGGTCCCTCGAGAATGTGGCTTCTAGCCGATACAGCAAATGTTTATGTTGAGTGACGGTAACAGACGCTACTCAGGGGCGATTTTGTGGCATTAAGAAATTGAACAGTGTTAATTTATAACAAGCGCTTGAGAGATCCCGAAACATCCCGAACGGGAGACGTATTTCCGAGTGAAACCGAAGCATCTCGAATGGATAACGAGTCGGGTATTTACGAATTTGCGTTCGGATTCGGTAGGCAAGCAGCTGACGAATTGGACAATGTTTATAACTATATACTAATATTTAATAACATGGGGTAGTAGTTCTTGCTGCGGTTCTTTTTTTCTTGTACATATTTTAGGAGACTTGTAATAGGAACTAGGCTACGAGGCATACAATATTAATTTATTACTAGAACTGAAAAGAATCGGACAGTGGTTTTTTACGCAGTCGTTTTTCTTTTATTTTCTTGTAAACATTTTCGGAGACTTGGAATCGCGGCTTTTCGTGGTTGTGTTGGAACCTTACGGAGATCAGGAAATCGTTGATAGTGTAGGCACAGGAGCGACAGCCCTTAAGGGAGTAGGAACATTGCCATCGCACTTTACCGAGTTTTGTCCCTCTGTGCCTGTTGAAGGAAAACCCGTTGACCCTCAAGAGTCTCCTTCCTCGCGATGTCATTATGTAGTCATAATCTGAAATATAATAAATTTGCATATGTTAATTTTGAGATTTTGAGAATTTCTTTTAGAACGGAAAACAGACGTGCATGCTTTACAGGGCAGGGCTGTCATTGACGAGGTAAAAACTAAAATTCTTCCACAAACATTCAAACTCTGAATATTGTTGGTTAAAGCAACTGGTCTGAATATAAGTAAACAAACTGCAAAGTGTTTTCGGGCGTTGGCGTTGCTTGGTATATAATAAGTTAAATAACTCTGATATATCTCACATAGAACAATGTTTTCGGCTGCTCTTTTATTTCATAAATATTTACGCAAAAGTACTCCTTCCACACAGCTGGAAACCGTTTTGAAGAACGAGTCTTCCTATCGGTTTCACTCATACTAAAAACTTATTTTATTAACAATCGAGTTGCTTTTACAAATTTAAATTTCACAAAATGCTATATTAATTTAATTAAAATCTACTGCTTTCATTGTCCCCTCTGCTGTGAATTTAGCAATTTGATGTTCAAACAAAGGCGGAGTGTAAATTTTATACAGTGTGTAAAGTGACTCAAACCAGCCAATAACAGATAATAATTGGTTGTAAATATTTCATTTCTACAGACTCTTTGCTATCTTTGCCTATGCGCATGAAAATTTGCGCGGACAATATAAAAACCAAATAGTTTTCATTCTGTCTGTGACAATTATTGACAGGCATCTATAAAAAATCTCCAGCTGAATTAATTTCATGTCGAAAAAAAGTCGGTGCATCAACAAACATTTGAAATCTTGGGGTGTCTATTCATTACATAGACAGCTGTCGATTTTAGTTTAAATTTAATACTAATAATTCCTCCACTCTTTGCTTGACAGTCCTCCACGTTTCATTAATTTGTTAGGTACTCTCTACATCATTCACCTAATTATATTTGTGTAAGGGAAAAAATTAAACTCATGTAAGTCTTTAAACGTGTGTATTATTTTAGCATAAAATATTGTAATAAAACCAACTGGTCCTATTTTCCATACTTGCCAGTGATATTACCTGAGCACATAGTAATTAGACATGTTAGTGAACGACAGTTATTGCGATTACATCGTGGAGGGGGTCCGTCGGCCGCGAGTGATTGTGGTTATTTTTATAGTTGACCACCGCATTGTCTATGGTGTAGACGTGTGATTTGCAGCCCTTTGGCTGAGACGAACATTTCCATCTCAACTTTCCGTTCATACCGGTATTGTGTTTGCTAAACTTGTAGCCATCGATCATGAGAAGTGTTTTTCCAGATTTCAGGGTAATTATGCCATCGCCAAAAGAACCTGAAAAAAAACAGTTTCAATGAAAATGATATTAGTTATCAACATTACCTTATTCATTACTAATTTTTAAATTTCGCGTATGTTCGATAGGGTCATGTTAGGATCTGTGTTAGGACTCTACCAGTAATACTCGTATCTTGATGTACTTACTTGTTAATGCTTTGGAATGCGGATTTTTTTTCTTTCGTAATTTGATTGTTGAATTGGGAGAGATCTGCGAATGTTTCCTAGATGTATAGAAGTTTTGTGTAGTTGTTTATTTTGTTTGTATTATTACGTTCTTCTTCCTTTCGAAACGGGATCCGGGAAATATGGCCGCGGTCCCAATTTGGAACTAACACCGTTTTCTTTAATTACACTAACAGACAGGGCAACTTGAATGACCGTGTATTTGATTGACCGCAAATTGACAGACTGCGGAGAGGGGTATAATCTCGCTTAGAGCCGCCCATACAGACAACAACAATTCTATGATTACACTGGGCAAAAAACTTTTTTTTGTCTCTGAAAGAAAAATATGTGATTCTGATAGTATTCTTTATCCTGAATTCAAATATGATATCGGATTTTCCCTAACACACAAGGTTTCCAAGAAACGGGCATTTATGATTTCAACAATTTTAATACTTTCTGCATTCTTAACTGCTCGATATTCGAACATTCTGACTTAACTAGAAACTGTGAGTAACATTTGCAAATGCTTGTCGAGCTGCATTTTCCAGTGAATTCAATAGTTCCTCAAACTTTTCATCGTGCATTAGTGACCGTATTTGTGGACCCAAAAATATTCCCTCTTTAATTTTTGCATCACTAATTTTAGGAAACTTCTGTTTGAGGTATATGAAACCAGGATTATTGTCCATGGCTTTGACGAAATTCTGTGGGTGATGGAGAAATTCCGAATATATATTTGAAAACAGAATAAAAAAAAACTGCATTACATCCACCTATTGGTACTCGTAAAACAAAAATATTTTCGCGGTTTGGTTGTAAAAAAATATTTTGTTTTCGCTTTTAAAAATGAATAGTGAATATGTGAAGCTGACAAAGTACACTAGTATTTATAAACATTTTTGGGAAAGGGGTGGGCGCTGAATTGCCCATAACGGAGTGGGAGCAATCGAGACACTTCGCATTTGCAAAGCTATTTGCGAGGCATCCCGAAATGGATACCGCGTCAGGTATTTACGAATATGCGTCCTGGGCTGGTATTCCGAACGCATTTACAGCGCGCTATAACGAGTATTTAGTACGTAAAGACGCGCTATACCACGCGATACTTGTGTTCGAAATACCAGCCCCGGACGACCACGGCTGACAGTTCGTCGGCAATTCATGCATTAACTACGGAACGCGGACCTGACCTGGGAGAACACACGGCAGTTGGCCGCAACAGAGGCCTGCTATGTGCTCCACCTAGGGAGCGGACATGGATTAGGTAAGTCATTTTGTTTTGGATCCAAGTAATGCCATTGATTTAATTTATGAAAATACTACATTTTTAGTGTCACTGTACCCTTTACAGAATGAAAACCTATTGATGAGAACTCAACATTTGTGGTACCTAAAATACGTAGGTAAAATTTCGCCACCGGTGACATCAACGTCCGCCCAAACAGAAAACTCAAATCTATGTGCACCTAAAAAAAAGTAATTTTAAACTAAAATTGAGGTCTAAAATATAACCTTTTGTTTTAAAAAGATTTTCAATTTATTCATTTAATAGTAAGACAAAAACAAAAACTCTATTAAATAAATACTAAACGTGTTATATTAAATCCAAACAATAATTATTATGAATGTTGCAGTTACAGTAAAATATTTTCTTTTGTCACCAAAGTACCTATTACATGAGCAAAATATCCACAGCCAGTTTGACTAGAAACGATAGATCGGTGAATGAAACTGAAGTATAAATGTGGCAGAAAAGCCATAGATAAATACATATTTTAAAATGTCGATTAAGTGATGTATGTCACTTTTTTCCAGCACTTATACCAAATCCTTCCTCTTCCTCAGGCAATGGTCTCATTGATTCGCTTCCATGTCGCCCTGTCTTGTGCAGACTGTATCCAGGTTTCGGTCTAGGTCATCTTTCCACCTTAGTAGTGGCCGCGCTGCACTTCTTTTTGTTGTTAGAAGTCTCCAAGTCAACAGGTATTTTGCCAATTTTCAAGCTTCTGGCTAAGTGGCCTGCCCATTGCCATTTAGGGCTTTTATCCAATGCATGATGTCAGTGACTTTTGTTCTTTTTCTCATATTTATTTATTTTTACATAAATGGCATGAATTGCCTTTAACATATATTGAATATAAATATGAAAAAAAAAATACATATATAAATACATAACAAAAAATTATAGAATTGCATAACAATAACAATAGAAACAAGTCGGTTTTAAATATATTGTATGCCATTATTTTATTGCCCTTGTTTGTTTTTGCTACATAGTTTTATGTTTTTTTTGTACATATCGAGATATAATCGGCAGAACAACGTAAGCGACAAATAGTGAACTGTGCAGGAGAAGGAAATTTTTTAATTTTTGTTCCAGATATATTTTTTAATAATTCGGTAAATGGGATTTATAATGGTTGGTTACTGCCAATACCTAAATGACAGCCAAATTGTTTAAATACCTTCCGCTTTTAAGATAGTGGCGGTAACGCTGTTTTGCCTATAACTGTGACAGTAGTGCGAGCTAGCGTAACCGCCTACATTGTCGTCGGTTACGTTGTTTTGCTTAGCTTCGAAATAATATGTCAACAATTTTATTTTTTTTTAAGAGGGGAATGATGCGGAGTAATACATAGAAAACACTTTTCCTTTAAAAAACGCAATACGCCAAAAATGTCGCTTACGTTGTTCTGTCGATTATGGCTCGATATGTTTCTTCATATAGCTGTTGTAATTGGCTTAGGTCGTATATATAATAAACAAATAAATATAAAATATTTTTCAATACAATTTTGAAATAAACCTTTCTATTTATAATCATAAAAGCCCAAAGAATTATTTTGAAAAAACCGATATACAAGTGTAAATTCGATGTCAAATAAATAAAAAGTAATAACATATACGCAAATAATATTTTACAACACTGATAATTGTTTATAATATTATTAACTAATTTATTTATTTACGTACCTACATAAGTTTATTGTACATTATTTGAGACATAACTACATGGGACTCAAAATCCTGTGTTGAGATGGGACTAGTAATTAGTTGACAATTAGTGCTATGCACCACAAATATAGGATTAGAAACATTTTTTTTAAATACATATATATATATATGGCACATCAATATTGTAAACAGTAAACTCAAACATTCGGAAAATCATCAAGGAGTTTCCTACTCAAATCCCTCCCACTAAGGAAAATCCAGTCCTTAACTACTTTCTTGAAACTAGTTTTTGCCCTTGAGAGCTTAATACGTTCTTCCAAAATATTGAACACTTTCGGTGCGATAAATGAGAGATGTCTCTGAGCAAAAGTCATACGGGTTTTGGGTATGACATAACTCATGCTCTGGGAAAACTTCGTATGGACATTTTGCTGAGACCTCTTCTTATTGTTCGACCAGAAGTGTGTAAGTGCTTCTTTTAGGTACGGTTGTCTCATATCCAGCACCTTCATGTATTGGAACAACTGTTCTGACGGGTATGTTGGAGGGCGCCTGAATATTATTCTCAATAATAATTTCTGTGAAATTATGAGAGGCTTTACAATGGACGCCGCACAACCTCCCCATCCAGCTATTCCATAGGTTGCAGTGGATTGAAACAGAGCAAAATACACACTTCTGAGAGTGCCAATATCCATAATGTCTCTAAGAGAGCAGAATAGATGGCATAGCTTTCTAAACCTAGAGTTTAGTGACTGGACCTGAGCATCCCATCGTGAATTCGCAAATATGACCACAATAACAGAGAAAAGGAAAAATTCAGATTCCTATCTAGAAAAAAGGCGAAATTACGAAATTTTATTTTATATGTATAAGGCAGTAAAAAAACATGCAGGAAAAAACTTCTATGAAGAAAAAAAAATTCATCAACTTATAAATGAAATATATGCACATTGTTTTTATTCGAGCACACACAAGAATATGTTTCTGTGTATCCTACATCAAGATTCAAAATAAAAAAATAAAAACAAAAAATAAAAAAAATGTTTCACAAAATTATATAAGCATTTGGGTTATACAATTTATGTTCCCTAAGTAACTATTTGGAACATTATGGTTATGTTCATTAGAACACTGAATTATCTTTATGTCGAATGTTTTCACGAACGCTTTGCATCCTTTAACTTGTGCCGAGCATTTCCAACGAATGGAATGATTTGCGACTACTCTTCTATGCTTGTTGAATCTAAATCCGCCAACAACCAATAATTGTGTCCCATTTTTCAATTCGACTATGTAATTAACAGCTACAAAAAAACATATACAATTAGGAAGGAAATACGGAATTCTATGCATTAACAGGGCTTATGACCTGTCATTGGCTGGTTTAAGTGGCCATTTTACACACTGTATAACATTTAAGGTGAACTTTTGGACAAACACAAAATATTGTTAATATACACATACAATAGGAAAATATCACTTTTTTTTAAAGTAGTAAAGGTCTATGAAATACTGTCTAGTACAAAAAAATATTTTTTGCTAATTATTAGTGGCATAAAAAATATTTTTATATTTGTAATTTTGAATTCCCGCAAAAACGGTCATTCCATTGGCAACGCCCCTAATATTTCACGATTCATGTTTATTTTTTCCTGGCCCTTGAAATTTATTGAAAACATTATTACAAATCTTGACATCACAACAACCAAGGCAACGTCGCGTTTTTCTTGCAACGTATTCTTATTAAATTTCTGTTTTACATTTATGTATGAAAACGTTTCTCCACAATATTCATTTTGATTTTGAAAATACAAAGAGTTATTCTAAATCTATTTCATATATTTTATCGGTATTCGTAGTATGTAATATTTTCATATTATTTTTATATCAACGTGTATTATTGAATTTTTATATCAACGTGTTTTTGGACAAACACAAAATATTGTTAATATACACGTATAATTATTTGTGTAGTAACGGGCGGCCACTAGGCGAACAGAAAAAGCGCCGGTCCGATTATTGCTCCAGTTCCTAGTTCCGGGTTGCAAGACCGGAACCGGGATGGCGCGCCGCTAGTAACAGCAGGACCCTGAGATCCCTCGTGAGACAAATACAGGGACCGTACACCTGGCTATGACCTTCCATTCCGCGGCTTTCGCCCTGCAAGAGGGGTACTAACGTTGTCAGAGAAAGGTCGCGGTCAGGGGCCGTCGCGGATGCGCTGCCATCCCTTTTGAAGGTCGATCGCCCGTGCCCTGCTTCAGCTCGGAGGCCTACAGCGTAGAACCTCTGCTTAGTCTGTAAGATAACTCAGTCTAGAGCCTGACTTACACAGCGGTCTGCAAGCAGAAGGGACCTTCGGTCAGGCTCTAGAAGTGGTTAAACACGACTGCAGGGCGGCGCACTCGACGATCTTCGGACCCTGGAGAGAGGCGGGGCGAAGGTGAAGGTCTCGACGATTAGACATTGTAAATAAAACGCAGTTGTAGAAGAACTGAATATTTATTGTCTAGAGTTGCGCATGTATTATCAACTAATTTGCACCGTGCCGCGGTCGGTCACGATTAAAATTGAAAAGATGTACAATTCAAAAGTTCATTTGTTTTTGTAACGCTACTCTACAGGTGAGCTGAAAAAATTTTGGAAATGTAATAAATTTTATGTAAGGTTTAAAAAGTCCAATCCCCAGCCAACTATCGGTGTGGAAAAAACTTTCCTTTATTAAAGGACTGGCTCAGGGCACTGGATTAACATTGATTTTTATAGAATAAAATGTAGAAATATGGTAAAATTTGAGCGCATAGCGTCAATTCCAGGTAGATACCTCAAAGGTGCAATTTGATACGGCCGTTTAAAGTCGAGATTTAGGTGAATTTTGATACGGCTCGATCAAAATGTACGGAAAATTAATGGCTCAGAAAGTACGCATTTTTATGCCGAATCGTAAGGGTTCGTAAAATCACGACGATTGGTAAAAACCACATTAAGATCGATTCCTCGGTGCATCTAGCATCGTCTTTTCCATCTAGCGTGGGCCAGACGCAAACATTCGCGCGTTTGAATCTGCCCGGCGACTTTTTTAAGCACGATAACAGACACCGCAAAAGCGCGATTCCACCACGGAAACCACCAATCCTCGTGGATTTCGGCTCTTTACCTGTTATACAATAAATTAAGATCTACAAAAAAACGTTAAAAATACATTTCGATACAAAATACGTAAATAGAATAGAGAAGATTCGGAGTTAGTCGGAAAATTCTGAAATTAATGACACGTGCAACAGATAATGATTCTAAATTAACAAAATTAAAATTAATAGGAGCGGAGTGCATCGGACTTTCAAATATAAAAATTCTTATTAGATTATATCCTAAATAAAAATATGACTAAAAATATATATCAAATGGTGTCCGACACATGTGTTTTTTTAACTAAGAAATGTTATTTATCCCAATCAGGGTCCGAAAATATCATGATATTTATATAAATATCAAAATATCTGATATATATGTATATATTCATCCGATATATACATCGATATATGTCCGATATATATCAAAATGTGATATTTATTGTGTATTACTAAAGAGAAATAGACGTCAATAGAATAGTTTAATTAGGTACTTAATATATTTACGTTATATGGATTAAACAAGGTAAATTACAAATGATAAAACAGAAATCAACATATCACCAAGAAAACCATCGGAATATCATCAGACCACGAGGAATCTTCATTAAAACCGGTTACCAATGCCTCTCTTAACCAATTCAAATCAGTATGTCTGGCTTCAGGTTGTTAAATATATAAAGAGGAATATCAGGTTTGCGGCCTTTTCATTACACCCAGCCAATTTCTAAGTTTGGATTAAACCAAACCAAAAGATGAAAAGTATATCTCTAGAGCTTCTGTTGCTGTATATTATTACCCTGCTTTGGCCGGATCCCCATTCCGGTCCACAACACGCAACAAACGCGACTTTATGGTGCCTCTGGAATCTCAGTAAAATATAACATGGAGAAATGCGGGAATGTCTCGTAAAAACAAAGACACATATTAAATTATAAATATTGTCAGCAATAAATACCACGATGTATCAGTAATATATAGTATATCCTTCGAACCCTGATCACATCTAAAAATTTGCGAATTAATAAAAGGCTTTATTTTTTTCCGATTTATAATTTTAAATTCTTTAGTGTTACCACTTTTTTGCCGCAAATTCCTAACACAATTAATTTTGATAACTATAAGACTGTGCCCGACATGCAGAAAAGGGGTTTTATCCCGTTTTCGGATATATTGCAAGAAAGGACGAAGAGTCACGAAAAACTGGTAGTACCATGGGCAGTTGAAGGTAATCGAGCAAGAAAACGGTCGCATATACAAAATGGACCAATTAAATAAAGGAACTAATGGGGTCTTCATCAAACGCTGCCCTCAATTTAGCCAAGGTCCGGGGGGAATGGAGGCGTATTACACACAAGTCTGTTCATTATTACAAGAATTTACAAATAAACAAACCAGCCGCGTGACATTCGACGAAGAATAGCCTATTTCACACATATCATATCAATCTTAACAGCACGGTAAAATGATAGTGGATTGACATTTATTAGATTCGTTCATTCGTGTACCTATTTAAATTTGATAGTATTTTATTTTTCGTTATTTTTATTCAAATCCATGCGATTTTAGTAAAAATATCAATAAAAACGCCGTGGTTAATATATTTAAAAAAATAAAATATTAGCGTTCTTATAATTGACCCAAATATTTCAATTTTGAAAATGGAAATCAATTTGGGGTAGAGTTGGGTTCGAGCCTCGAACCTCTGATCCGTAAGTCCGCAACACTAGCCACGGGACCACAACTCGATTCAAATAATATAGTAAAACTTAACAAAAGAGATTTCAATGATAATTGTATAAAAATCATTATTCAAATTTAGCGAGTACTCTTAGGTTAAAATTCTGCAAAAGGAAATCGACTGGAGATTAATCCGTCTCATGGTGTACTGGTTATTGCGTTTCATCATTGTCATAAGCTAGACAGCCCTGGGTGGGCCTTGGCTGAATCCAGGAGTCTCCTCCACTCTTGCCAGTCTGCTGCCTTTCTTCTCTAGTTCCTCACATCCAACATTGTGATATCTGCGCTGATGCAGTCTATCCATCGCATTCTTCGTTGTCCTTGTGGCACAGAGAGAGTTAGGCGTTTTATGGGGTTTTCGTTGTCCATTCTAATAATGTGGCCAGCCCACCTCAAGCGTCCCACCTTGATGGAGTTGATTACATCAGGCGCTCGGTAGATATCGTAAAGCTCTCTATTATAGCGACGACGCCAATGATTGTTTTCTCCCACAGGACCATAGATAACTCTGAGGATTCTTCTTTCGAAAGCTGCAATGGTCCCCTCAATATTCTTTGTCATAACCCAGGTTTCGGAGGCATATGTCAGGATTGGTTTAATAGGAGTTTTTTAGGGTATTATTTTAGTTATTTTTCGTACTAGTTTGGACCGTAATTGTTTTTGAAGGGCCTAGTAGCAACGATTGGCAGCCATTATTCTTCTCTTGATTTATTCCTGTGTACTGTTATTACTGGTGACTGTGTAACCTAGGTATGTAATGGACTTGATCACCTAATTTTCGTAGTTTCCCGCTGTGAAGGTGTGGGGGATTATGCCGAAGTTTTGGGAGACAATCATCAAATTTGTTTATTTTTCCATACACATATTATTTACATAGAAATATAATTACAAAAATACACTTTAGAAAAATACATCTTAAAATTAAGCTATAACATGAATTGGAAAAAATGCCCACAAAGACTACAGCGTCTGAGCGTGGGCCATCCTTTTTTTAATTATAAAAAGGTTATAGCACATGTATATGGTATGACATGACCATATATGTATATGAGCCATATATATATATATATGACCATATATATATATATATATATGACCATATATGATGAGTCCCATTTTTTCGTTTTCCAGGCATTAAATAAATAAATAATTGTTAAACAATAAATATCGATCCACCGTATAGTATTTTATCATGCCGTGTACATTTTTGCCGTGGTGTGAAATGGGTCAATCATGCGATGTCACGCAGTGGGCTCGTGGTTTGCACGTGCACGGCGGTCCAGTCTCCGTGGTGCCTGACATTCCAACAGACCACGACGCTCGGCATTGAGCAAAACGAAGAAGAATTAAACCAGTAAATTTATTTTGTTTTATTAGCACAAAAAACCCTTTCATAAATATTTCATTCATAAGTAATGCATTTTAAATAAATAGTTCATTTTAATAAACGAAAAATATAATTTATTGTTTTGAAAATTTTGTTTTACTTTTTTAAAATGTAAGTATTATAACAAAAAAGACAAGTATGCACAGTAGCATGAAACTAGAAACGAAACGAAACAATAAAATAAAATGCAGATGGGATCCAGATTAATTTTATAGGTGTAAGGAATTTATTATTCATAAACATATATTATTATACTTAGTCAGGGGCCTACCCGGCTCATCGGGCGTTTCTGTTTCGAAAATAAAAATAAATAGTTTTCTATGGAAGTAATGAAATAATGTTCCATACAGTTAAATAAAAAAAAAATAGTGTAAGGCAATAGGTTTACATAATCTATTTTCCCTATGTAATTCTTGGGTGAATTCAGTTATGCTCGTCCCAAATACACACGCAATAGGTTTACAGCATCTGTGTTCCCTATTTAACCGTTTGGTACGTTTTGGGGCTATGCTCGTCCCAATTACACAGGAGATAGGTTTACAGAATCTTTGTTCCCCATGTAAACATTTGGTGCATTATGGTTATGCTCGTTTTAATCACACAGGCAATGGGTTTACAAAATCCATGTTCCCTATGTAACTGTTTGGTGCATTATGGTTATGCTCGTTCCAATTACACAGGCAATGGGTTTACAGAATCTATGTTCCCTATGTAACTGTTTGGTACATTTTGGGGTTATGCTCGTCCCAATTACATAGGAAATATGTTTACAGAATCTTTGTTCCCTATGTTAACGTTGGTGCATTATGGTTATGCTCGTTTTAATTACACAGACAATGGGTTTACATAATATATGTTCCCTTTGTAACTGTTTGGTGCATTATGGTTATGCTCGTTCCAATTACACAGGCAATGGATTTACAGAATCTATGTTCCCTATGTAACTGTTTGGTGCATTATGGTTATGCTCGTTCCAATTACACAGGCAATGGGTTTACAGAATCTATGTTCCCTATGTAACTGTTTGGTGCATTATGGTTATGCTCGTACCAATTACACAGGCAATGGGTTTACAGAATCTATGTTCCCTATGTAACTGTTTGGTGCATTATGGTTATGCTCGTCCCAACTTTCAATGATCCTTTCGTCGATGGTTCTCACGAACGCCTTACATCCTTTAGCTTGTACAGAACATTTCCACCGGACTTTTCTTGCGGTTCCTTTGTTGTGCTTGTTGAACCTGTATCCATGATAAACCAATAATTGGGTCCCGTTTTTCAATGTGACTGTGTAATTAACATCTACAAAAAAATATCAAACTATTAGCGCGCAGGTAGACAAATGAAAAATAACAATATTTTGAGTTTATCGAAATCTTTGCAAACATATCGTGGGGTAATTACTACAGCTAGGCTACTTCAAAATCAGGATTTTTGACCACTAAAACACACGTTTGCATCTTCTTCTATGAATGTTACAAATAGAAAAGTCGTTATGCATTTAAATAATATTATGATGATTTGAATGCATGAATTATCTTTTTGTAGCATTCATAGAGAAAGATACAAAAATGTTTTTTTAGTGGGATATTAAAAAATGCTGATTTTGAAATTACTTAAGTGTATTTATTTAACGCTTTATATACAGATAAGGGCGGGAATATTGCCTTAAAGCAATTTCTTCCTAGCTACCCAAATCGTTCAGTTTGAGAAAATTATAAGCACATTGACATATATTATAGTATATATATTATACAGTATATTATAATCTTATACAAAATTTGAAACAAAAGTTAACTAAAAATCTACTACTATCTTATAATTCCTAATGTTTGAACTTATATTTCACAATTTTTAAAAGTATATGATGCATACCTATCTGTTAAAATTATACGTGGCCAAATCAATGCTAAAATAAAGTCTTTTCGATTCTCTTTACAAAATAATCAACAAATTGCGTTGAAAATGAGCGTAGTCACACGTGTTTGCCAAGAAATACCAATATTTTTTTCGTTTTTTATTTCATTACACTACATCTCATTTTTCACTCATATTTTGTTTTCTGTGATTTAAAAAAAAATACAAAAGTTGATTAAATACAAATTTATTTTTAAAATACATGTTGAATATTTTATCTCTAAACAAAATATTTACATTTTTCGTGTTAAGAAGGAATAATACGAGTAAGAAGAGGCCTGAATGTATGGATGGTGAGAAAGAGTGGCTTTTTATCCCATGTACCTGCGTCTACGGGGATCCGTTACTAAATTTTAACTTTTTGCAACAAAAAAACGTTGTTTAAAAGCTGACATCAGATTCAGGAAATATTTAATATTTTTTGCAATACAGAAGATACTGAAAATGTCATTATTAAAAGTTGTTTCAGTCGTTTTAAAGTTCTGTCTAGCGGTATTTTTAGACTAGCGTATGTTTGAAGTTTTACAATGATATTATTCTTCTTATGATCGAAATTTTAAATCTAATCTCGGTTTAACAAAGATACCGTTCGATTTATATTTAAAAGTTTGAAACCTGCTCTGGGGTGCTATTCTGAACCGCTTTTCCCTGATGGCTATCTCCGACAGCGTCAGCACAGACTGTTTAACCTTCCGCTTTCCAGAACCAACCTGCCTCTGGTCATGCCGATTGGAAGAGCAGTCAAGCAGCTGAACATTATCACTTTGGAGATCGACATCTTTCACATTAGTGAAACTATGTTTAAGAGGCAAATACTGTTGCTATAGAGAGTATTATACCTTAATAATGTCGAACCATTGCTCAAGGGTTCTTGGTTTGATATAAAGTTCCGATTTAACGTCTTAAATCATTTGTTATTTGTTATGTTACTTTGTGTATAAATGATTTGAATTTTGAATTTGAAAAATTTGAAAAACCGCTCTCGCGGCCGTAGAAAACACTTTTATCTTGTATATGTTACATACAAAATACACGAGATAAAAGTGTTTTCTACGGCCGCGAGGGCGTTTGGAATATCACCCCAGCCCTGGTTTTATAACGATAAAGATAAAACATAGGTACGGGTGGATACAAAAATATTTCATTCAACATTACAAAAGCGGTTTAACGCTTAGTACATTTACATTATTGTAAGCAACTGGTGCATTGTGGATGTGATCATGATAACTGTATATCAGCTTATCCTCGACTGTGTACAAGTAAGATCGGCACCCACTGCTTTGATAACAACATTTCCATCGCGTTTTTTCCGTATTAGAAATTTTGTACTGCAAAATGAACCTATAGCCCTTACATATAATATTTTTTTTCCCATTCGCCAAATTCAAAATAACATCCGATCCTGAAAAATAAATATTTGTTATGCACGGGTTTTCAGGGCCATGCCGCGATACTTCAGCGGAACATTTTTTTATAAAAATACCGTAATTAATTTTTTAGAAAATCGCATTTAAAAAAAAAAGAGATTAACAACGTATTTGACCAACGAAGTGATGCGCACCGGACGCGGACTAGGGAAACTTTTGATAGGGGAAGAGTAGGCGTTTGTGGAAGGGACGCTAGACCGAGACATCAAGATTGTCTCCATTTTCAAATTATAATATTTTTTTTCACAAAAAAATATGTTTTGGAATAAAAATTATTAGGATTTTTTTAAAGTTTACCATTGGGAATGTTCCTTTGGGTTTTTGCTGTCTGGGCCTGAAACACTTGTACGAGTATATATATATATACTCCAGACCCTCGATAGCAATGCGAAAATTACAGATGGTTATCAGTATAAAATATTTGTCGAAAAATTTAATTACCCCCGTCAATAATCTGTAAACCAAATCACTTTTGCATTAGATAGGGCACTACACTGAGCAGCGTATTTCAATTATCTCTTACACGAAGCTCCGGTGATCAGTCTTACGCTTCAGATACCAGTCCAGAAACAATGAAGTATTGCGGTGAAAGTACTTCCTCCACATACCCGAAACCTTTTTAAAGACGGTGGGTCTTCCTATTAGTTTCAGTCATACAAAAAAGCAATGTTTTTTTTGTCAATAAGTGAGTTACTATTTTGAAATTTTCACTGTGAGTTTGGCAAGTAATATGAAGGGCCTTTGTCGGATATTGTCATTCATCCTCACACACACCACACACATGACCACATTGCAAACACGAATGGTAGCAAAAACAGTGTTTCCTTGTGAAACATTGCAGGGTTTAACCACTTTAAAACAAATATTTCACGTCGAACCTACCAGGAATCGAACCCAGGGCTTCTAGCTTGGTAGGCGAATACGCCAACCACTACACTACGAGGCCTACTTGTCCTCACTCAATTTTGAAAAAAAAGTTGTATACCTATCGTAGGACGTGGAATAGTAAAGTAGAAATATATACGAGTATATAAAAGGCGATTATTTCATACACATTCATTTTTATTACAATATTTCAAAACACACATTTACCAAAATTAATATTATTTCTTTGTAAAATAAATTGTCCAATTAACGCAAAATAAATTAGTGAAAGAAAATGTGAATCTAAGAAAGTAATAACATTAATGACAAAAAACAAACAATAAATTGAAATAGTGTTCTTTCTTTACGTAAATAAACAATGTTTTAAATGAGTTTTTTATGCGTATTTCTACTATACGCACTCATTAAACTGCATTAAAAAATAAGGTTCAAAACGACCCAAACATAGTGGAGACATAATATTTTTGGATGATAGTAGTTAAGGGTTTAACTACCCTTCTATATTTTTTTTTAAATAAACAGGTTTTTATGAAATTCTCTTATTTTTTTGCGGCCCACGTAAACTTAAAATTTCAATATTTGGCCCATGTCAACCTCTGAGTTTGACACGCTCGCTATACATGTATGCGGGTGTGCAGATATAAACACAACAATATCTTCTACGGTGTGGATCTTGGATTTGCAAGAAGTGTTTTTTCTGCACCGCCAAATAGTTTTCCTGGCATTCCTGACATTGACTCTGTACGTGAAATTATTCCATCTTAAAAATCTGTGCCCAGTTTTAGAAATTATAAACTCATACTCATCTGAAATTAAAAAAAATATATAAGCTTTATTGTAATTGGTGAAAACTGTGGTTTATAGAATTTTCAGTACGATGGTGGAATTCGGTATTATTTAATTAAAAAAACAATAACATATGTAGGGTGGGTGCAATAGTAAATGGATATTCTAACCAAAAATAAATAAATATAATTCGTTGTTTAAAGAAAAAAACTATCGTTTAAAGAAACGTTTATTTATTTTTGACCATTAAATTGCCCAAATTCTATAGCATGTCCATTTTTTTGTACTTTAATTAATAACCTTACATATAATTACTTTATAATATGGAAACTTCGCTGGTCCATTAGATTTAAGTCTAACTATGTAAAATATAAAACTTTGTAACTGTACTGTATGTTTCCTAAATAAAAGACAAAAAAAAAAAAAAATACCCATATACGCCCAAAGGGGCATTTGCAAAAATAAAAGTACAAACAAATCAAGTAATAATTAAAAAAACAACATAATATATATTTTAAAGATGTGTAAGAACCGAAAAATATGAATAAATGAGCTAACTAGATACAGTTTTTTTTTTTAAAACAGTGTAAAAAGAAAAAAAATATTAGTACAAAATAAAAAGTAAATTGTAAAGAACAAAAATCTAATTGAAATTAAATATTTGAAAGAATTGAATAACTACAGTAAGAGTAATATAAAAAATAGGCATTTAAAACAGAAAAAAAAAGTTTCATATGCACAAAATACTTTTATTTTATTTTTTAGAAAACCAACAGTTCTATATAATCACAGTTTAACACTCAATAAATATTGCATAGGCTATAAACTAATAATAGGTTTTACTCATTCTATAATGTAAGTAAATAACTATAATACATAGAAAAGTGTATAGAGAGAATTTAATACATAAATTGAATTTCAAAAATTTTCTTTAGCAGATTGATTTTCTCTACTGACGTTTTTTGGTGGAACAGCATCTTGATTATAATAAATAAAATATGGTATTAACTTTAGACCGTAACGTAAATATGTACCGTTGTTCTCATAGAGCGCGAAACGTCTCGTTTTTAGGTTATTTAAAATATGCATATTTTGAAACTGTAGAAAATGTATACAAATTCGCACAGAAAATAAAAATAATACCATTACCAGCGTAGTTTAAAAAACGGTAACAAAAAAAAAACAAAACAGATTTTCTCTTTAAAATCGTGTAATTTATCATAATTTCTTTGTCTATTAAGTTTGTATAAAAATATTTATTCAAAATACATACTAATATTTCTATAGCTACTATATGTATTGGTAGGTTTATAGTACGAATTATTTTCTCAATCAGGTAACATTTTAGGCAGTCGGAAAAAAGAAAATAAATGTACATATATACATAACAAAATGTTGGAACTACGAAATGTACTTTTTCAGGTAACTAATTGATTTAAGCTTTTGTTTTAAGATTAACAAATTACAACAGAGATAGAGAACATTTTAGAGAAGGGAATATGGAAGTCCAGGCATTTACAGGACTTATGACCTGTCATTAGCTGGTTTAAGTGGCCACTTTACACACTGTGTAACATTCACTATTTTGCCTAAGTTTGAAGATCCATATTTCTTCGATTCTTTCATCCATTGATTTTAGTAAAGTTAAAGCCGGAAAACAATTTTACAATTTTTAAACTTCTTGGACCAGTTGGTTTTATTACAATATTTTGAGTTTGTCCAAATGTTTATAGACATAAAACTTTTTGTTTTAAGTTAAAATTTTTACAATCTTTCTTAATATTTTCCCCTTGCACTTAGAATTGTGCCAAAATAAGTAATTTAACCTACGGGAATGCAAATTTTGTATCTGTATAGAAAAACGTATTTAAAAATCCTAAAGAATATACAGCAAAAACAAATTAGAAGTACTAAATAACATTATTGTTAAAACTAAAAAAAACTAACGGTCATTAACATATTACAACAGAGATGAAGAACAATTTTGAGAAGATAATCTGAAAGTCTAAGTATTTACAAGGCTAATGACTGTGCTTACGGCTGGTTAAATTGGTCACTTTAGACACCGTAAAATTTCCAATTCTGCGTACGTTTGTCCCTAAGGAAATAATGCCCAACGTGCATACGATATTAAAAAAAATATCTCTCATCGTCATGAGATAAAAATTGCGAACGATGAATAGATGCGTAAACAAAAAATATTCTGAGATCAATACTTAAGATTTATTTATATGATTTTTTGCATCGCTATGCACTATGTAAGTCAATAGAAAATTTGTCTCTTCACGCTGTCACATGTATGCGGGTCTGTCGAAATAAACACAATTACGTCATTAATTGTGTGAATTTTCGATTTACAACTTTGTCGTTTTGCACAGCGCCAGAATATTTTTTTAGGAGTTCTTGCATTTATTCTGTATGCGCGGTCATTCACTTTTAGTAAGTGACTTCCCCTTTTAGAAAATATATATTGATAGTTAACTGAAAACCAAAATACAAATTAGAAACACCTACATTTAAATACATTGCAAATGAAATAAAAGTAAATCAAATATACTTTTTAATAAAGTGTAATCAACCTTTATTTTTTGTGTCCAGGCGGATGAAGAATAAAGATCTGTGTGAAAAAGAACCAGAATCTTGGACGACTGTTTTCGGCTCGGTGGCTGCTCTCAGGTAAAAATTCTGAATAACGAAATCGAGTGGAGATAAGTCCGCATCGTTGTATAGTGGTTGACGCGTTCGCTTACCGTTCTTGAGGTCCCGGATTTGATTTCTGGCAGGATGGACGTGAAATATTGATTTTTAAAGGATCAATGAACCGCAATACGTCATTGTTTCTAAACTCGCTGCCCCAGTGCTTGTATGTACAAAAGACCATTTTTAGCAAAATCGAGTTATTTATTTTTTATTTATTAATTTTATTTTTTTATGGCACAAGTGCCTTTTGCAATATAAAATATAACAATATAATGAGTAAGTTAGATATAAAAAGATTAAAAAACTAAAAAACAATATTAAAACATAAAATTATTAAAACATAAAAAGAAAAATAACAAGAAAAAAAAATTAAATAAATTAACGCCAGATCATAAGCATAAGTAGCTTTTGCAAATAATTCCTTAACCGTTACTATAGAATTAAATAAATATTTATAAAGAGATAATTTGAATTCCCAGAGACTCAAGTTAAAAATGTCGATATGAAAGGTACATTTATTTCCTAGAAAGGTTGGTTTGGTTTTCCGATTTTAAAATTACTCAGCCTGTGACGTCACAAGTTCTCTACGGTGAGTTGTCCTGATTGGTAGGTTGGCTTCCCGGTAACCGGAAATGTAACACAACACTCTGTCATCGGTTGATTTCGGAGAACTAGTGACGTCGTTCAAAGTAGTTCATTTTTATTATTTTCTTCATACATTCTACAGAAACTTTACAAAACAATTAAATGCTCTATTTTTTACCACGCGTAACAAAACTTTTTTCTATCCAATTTCCAGTTGCTCTGAACTTCCTCATTGTTAGAAAAAGGAAAGGATCAAATACTAAATTACTTTTCATACTGTAAAACAGATTTCTATTACAAATCGGAAAACGAAGGTAATCAAATAAAATAACATAATGCAATAAAGTTTTATTTATTTGTACCTGATCAACAGTTCACATTACATGTAAATAAAACAATATACAAATATTTTGAAGACAAAATACTAAAGTAAATAGGAGGCCATATAACTGACTGTTTGATTTAACAACACCTTTGTCTCGGTTCCATTTGCCGATATTTGAAATGTTTCGTCTGCATTATTATAATGAATTAAGGCCTCTGTTATTAGTAAATATATACTCATACATAGATAATAATGTTAATTAGTTTAGGCATTATAATGTTTTCCTGATGTTTTCTCTGTTCTGGGTGGTCACTAGATATTAAGAGTTTATAGTCTTCTTCCATCCAATAACCCAAGACCTATTTAAATTTTGAGAACCAGTAGTAATCCAGACGGAAACCTAACTCTGGCGCCCAACGTGGAGCTCAATACATGAAAGTTTATTTAAAAAGTGTAGTAAATCATGTAAATAATTATAATACATTTAAATGCGCTTTGGTAGTAACTCATAATTGTTAGAATGGGAGTTTAAAAGAAATATAAATTTATAAAACAGTTAACTAAGAAATACCATGCATGAAAACTACTTCGATACAAATTAAATATAGAGAAAAATATAACCTTTTGTACACGAAAATCGCACTCTCTTTCAAAACTGAAAACGTCAAATAATTTAAACGATATCACATCAATTTTTGTTTGCACCACCTGCATTTATAGTAGCTAATATAGGTATATAAAATAAACGATATGAACATATTTCAAATATTTATCGCTATTTAGCGTGATTGCCTACATTGCAGACCTCTTGAATGGTAGGCAATCGCGCTGACCACTATAACACGAGGCCTACATTTTATTGCAACTGAAAGGGAAAACACTTTTGAGAAGGGAATATGGAAGTCTAGGCAATTACTAAAATATTTAAAGTCTAGGGCTTATAAACCTGGCATTGGCTAGTACCCGCTTCATAAAAAATGTTTTTTCTCTCTATTGCAAAATTTCAATCTTAAGGACTCTTTAGGTAGAGAAACCCAGCCTTGTCTACAAACATTTGGACACACTCAAACTATTGTTAATTGTTGATATTTTAACGCACCTTTGTCTTTTTCTGTGTACGACGAAGGAGGTGGATGATTGTGTTTATTTTTAAATTTCACAACGCTATCTTGGTATGTGGTGACCACTGCTCTGCAGCCTTTTCTGGCGTGTGAAGAACAGCGCCATCTTCTTCTATCTCCGTGTGTGGTGTGGTTGGAGTAAGTGTAGGAGTTAAACATTAGCAGATTCCTTCCAGTGGTCAATGGAATGTATTGTGCTGAAAGGTAAAATAACTTTTACGAGAAAAGATAAATTATTGCTGGATTCAGTAGCAAGAGTCAAAAACCTGCTTCCACTAACTTGTTTGGTTTAGATCACAGCCTTTACACAATTAGTCTAAGAAATTAATAATTGAGGGATAGAATATTATTTCAAGAATTAAAAAAACATATTTTATTATAAATCATAATATATAATACATACTGTTATTTAATATGTACGATTTTAAATATGGAGCTTTTACTCCAGTTGAAAACGAACGGAAGAAACGAAGTTGATGGTCAATGTGTAATGTTATTGTAAAACAATTGAATCAATTTCACACTGAAATTAAACTGTTACTGTAAAGGAAAACATCATTAATATTATTAAATCACAAATTGAACTGCTTCGTGAAACTATAAAAAAAAAACTGTTTAAGCGTAGGCAAAACTATGGCCACCCTCCCACCCCACAAAAAAACGAAAAACTAATGAGGATATGTGATACTGATAGGTTCGATTCCCGACATGGTTGATATGAAATATTTATTTGATAGGGTGCTTTCACACCAGAATATTTCATAGTCACTGGACTGGTACCTGAAGCGTAAGACTGATTATTTTATCTTCATGTAACAAAAAAATATCAAGATACGCTGCGATTGGTGTACTAATGCAGTGCCCTGTGCACCATTAGATGCGAAAAAATAATGATGGTGATGATTAATATTTTTCCTATTTTTTTTACGCTTACCTATTATTTATATTATGCACTAATACAAACTTCACTTCACTTTTGTCTTTACATTTCACTTTTCTTCTTAAATTATTTTAAAGATATTTACTCGGTGAAAACTAAATGATCCCTATATAACGCCCGCATTACACCTATTCTCCTTTACGGATGCGAATCGTGGCACCTCACAGGACCCAAAACAGCAAAATACTGAGTTTTGAGAACAGGCGTCTCAGAATAATCTTGGGTGTACGGTGGTTTGGCTTTGTGAGAAGTGAAGGAATAAGAACGGACGCAGCAAACTCTAGTGACATTTGTCATCAAGCGGAGGCGATACGGTTGGCTGGGCCATATTACTGCAAATGCCCCACTTAGCTACTTTACCATGTATCAGGTTTTCGACGTCCACTGCTGACTGTCGGCAGTTCATGTCAGAACTACGGGATGCGAACTTGACTCGGGAGGATGCACAAGTGCTGGCAGATGACAGAAATTACTGGAGGCTCTTTGTGGACACCACATGCCCCAACTAGGGAGCGGACATGGGAACGATGCTGATATTTTTTATATCATAAGTGTAGTATCGTGACGAAGAGACGGGTACGTCTCGAAACCGGTAAACATTGAGAAATCTGTAAGTGGCAGGGGCGAACCGTGTATAGAAGCGATTATGCTCAGCTTACCATTATATTCGACTATCCATAATAATGTTTTACGGTAACTTTATTTAAAGAAACACAAATAAATCATTACTATTTCTTATAAATCATTGCCACCATTTGTATTTTTCTCCAAATATAAATAAAAATATTAATAAAGCGCGCCCAGCGCCAGCAATGAGCCAAGGAACTAGCCGATTACTCCAGCTTATTTCTTCATACAAATAAGTGTACTATATTTTGAATGTCATAAACCCAGAGGCGGGATTTCTCTCCTAATGTAGTAAACTTGCAGATAACACAAATTCTTTAAATATTCTCGATTTGGAAAACAGTACTTCAAACGTAATTTCTTAAGGACTATTTTTCTTTGAAATGATACTTTTGACATATGACTCGCAACACATGTGGCGCTTGACGCGGCCGATTTTGACATTATTAATTTCTGTAACAAATCGGCCAATTGACTTTTCAATCGAAATGAGAATACCTAATACTGACAGAATTCCTTGAGGTTTTTCATATGCTTTATGTGTTAAATTAATGGATAATATAGCTACACAATATAATATAACACGAAGTTACATCGTTTGAGTTGATTTCATAGATGAGAGTTGTTGTATCACACAGAACCACAGAAAAATAGCAATTTATAGTATATATCACTTACATTATATTATGTACCTACTATGTAGGTACAAATAAATTATATTTTTTATAGCTTACCTGCAAATAAATCACCGCTCTTACTGGTAAGTGGCTATATGCAAATAACTACTAACATTAATTTATAATGATTTTATTTATAAAAATAATCATAGGAAGTTTAAAACTCCATTGCTGGACATACTCAAAATATAGTAGAAAACTTGTATTTATTTATTCAGTTTTACATATTCTTCTCCTATTAATTTATATTTAAAGGCAAGATGGTTATGTCTATTCTTGACAGATAAAATAATGCCTTCTAGAATAAACACAACGGCTTTGCATCCTTTCTTCTCCGACGAACAGCGCCATCTTTCCATCCCTTTCCTTTTCTTTAAATTTGTATGTTTGGAATAAGTATAGTCATCAAGCAGCAGCAACAATTTTCCACCAGAGGACTTTACATATTGAGCTGAAATTATCCAATACGATATTAAGTCATACCTATATAAATACCAAACTATGTGAGATATACGAGTACATAAAAAAAGTCATATTTATTTTAATGAATAATACCAAAGGCAAGTACACGTTAGAAATACACTTCGACGACGACGAGGAATCTTAATTATAGTCATTTAAATATAGCTTTATTAGAATGACAGTTGTCAGAAAAAGTGAATACATAACTTTGTAGTAACGTCTAAGGAGTGATGTATATTTACACACGAAAAATCATTCGTATCTGGTATGTTAATTTATTTTTTTAATACAATGCTTGACATATAAATCAACATAAATATATAAAATCAGCCTTAAAACTAAAAAAAAACTATAATAAATAATATTAACGACGTTCCGAGAAGGTTACATCATTTTGCAAAAATGTTAGAGATGGGACAAATTGATCAAAGTAAATCGATCGAATAAAAAAATCATTCATTTGATGTTGCTCACGAAAACAAGTATGAAACGTCTTATTTTAAAG
The DNA here is from genome assembly GCF_059751315.1 of Micrasema longulum. Taxonomy (NCBI): domain Eukaryota; kingdom Metazoa; phylum Arthropoda; class Insecta; order Trichoptera; family Brachycentridae; genus Micrasema; species Micrasema longulum. The sequence continues at coordinate 178,753 of NW_028278957.1, forward strand.
TCTTATTTTTAACGTCTTGAACACACTATAATATGCTTGTTTGTTGCTTGACATATAAATCAACATAATTATATAAAATCAGCTTTAAAACAAAAAAAACTAATACTTATATAGTTTTATTCCACTTTTATTTATAAATTTTTACCAGTGACCGGGTTTCGTCGTGACCGACATCGTCAGACTGGAATATAACATAGACATTTGTTTAGTCTCCCACCAGTCTGACGATGTCGGTCACGACGAAACCGGGTCACTGGTAAAAAATTACCAAAAAAAGTGGAATAAAACTATATGAGTATTTTTATTATTATAATTAAAATGCAGTTCCACCAAGAAATGTCAGTAGAAACACTCAATATATTAAAAAGAACTAAAATAAACCTAATTATTTACGACGTTCTTACAAGGTCACATCATTTTGCAAAAATGTTAGAGATGGACAAATTGATCAATGTAAATGGATCGAATAAAAAAAAATCATTTGATGTTTTTCACGAAAAGAAAAAAGAATAAAAGAAATATTTAGAAAATAGTTATAAAATCGATTTGATCCGTACGTGACAGTGATCAGTACTTTGCCATCACTAGTCACATTAGTTTGACAGCTGTAATTTTAATTAAGCTATATTTTAAGGGCACTTTCATAGCACCTCTGATCAATGCCTTCCGGACCCAATTCATATCGGTGTGTCTGGCTATGTCAGTTGCCAGTTGGTTAAAATTTGTATTTATAGAGGAATACTAGTTTTGCAGCCTCTTCATTACGCAACCTATCTCTATGTTTAGACTGAACCAAACCAAAGGATAAAAATATGTCTATAGGCTACTGTTGCTGCGTATTATTTCCCTCCCTACGCGTCCATCCCCATTCCCGTCCACAGCACGCAACAAACGCGACCCTATGGTGCCCGGGTAATCGCAGTAAAGATATATAATTATGTTTAATGTACTGAATGGCTTAATTGATGTACCATCGTTACTGGAACAAGTGGCATTCAATGTTCCGATCCGCCGGTTGCGAAATAATAATGTGCTGTTTCTTGATCAACACAGCACAAACTATGGCTTGCATGCACCAATGTCCCGACTGAGTCGTATTGTAAACTTGAGAAAAGATCTGGATTTTTTTTGGTGCAAGTCTTAGATTAGATTTAAAAAATCACTAAAATAGACCGGATCTTGTCTTGAGGTAGTAATTTATATTTTTTTCAGACTAGCTTTAATTTTATTTAGTTGTATTTTATTTGATTAGTACCTGTATTTATTATAAGAAATTGTATTTACCATTTTTAGAATGGACTGCATAAGTCCGTCAATTAAATAAATATCATATCAGACCGAGAAAAACATGGCATGACCAAATCCAACAAATACTTGAAGATGGACATATCAAAAGTCAGAATAATCGGCGCGCGTGCAGGAGAAGATGTATGAATGTAGAGGAAGCGAGATCTGTATGCAAACGTAGAGTGATATGGCGTTCTATCCCCTCTACCTACCATTTTTCCTTTTTCATATTTTTATTTTTTATTTCTTTAATATTTTTGGTTGCTTATGTGTATTTACCTACTTGTTACTACTGTTATATTTATGCAATTTTATCATTTTTGTTATGTATTTATAGGTGTATTTTTTTTATTTTATTTTTATTTATTAAGGAAAAACAACAGTTGTTATATAAGAATACAAAATATAAAAAATAACACATACATTCAGTTAAAGTTTTTCACAAATAAAATGAAAGAACATGTTACACAGTAAAGAGAAAAATAATATATTATATAAGACATGAGAAAAAAAAGAGCTCTGAAAAAGGTGAGGAAATAGAGTGGAGGAGTGGAAGAGAGGGATTTTCATAATATATTATGTTCAATATATGTTAAAGGCAATTTATACCGTTTATGTAAAAAATAAATAAGTATACATTATGTTTCAAAACAGAGTTTTGGGAATTTTATAAGTAAAAAAAATAAATATAAAGATGCATTAATTAGTGCGATTCCTTTTTTAAAATAAGAATGAGAAACAAGTCAAACAAAAACCAAGTTTTTTAATGGTGTTTTATTTTGTATAGCTTACAATTTAATATATTGTCCATTGACAAAAACATGCTTGCGTGGTGTGTGAGTGTGGACATTTTTAGCAGATGTGATTAAATCATTTTGCGTATACACTACAGCAGAACAGCCTTTTGGGACTGAGGAACAACGCCATCGAATTTTGTTCCCGAGGTTTTTGTGGAGCGAAAATGTATAGGAATTCACCATAAGCATTCTCCGTCCATTTCCCAAAACTATATACTGAGCTGAAAACGACAAAAATTATAAAAAAATGTTTGAACGTTTTTTTTTATAATTATTGGTGGAATTTCACTGTAATTACATGTACATATGTAGAAAATAAGGTTCAAGTTTAAATAAGCAATTTTTGAAAAAATAAAAATAAAAATATGTTAATAAAAGCAGGAAAATGATAAACGACCACTTATTCCTTTTTGAATGACTAAATAATCTAATAGATTATTCTGATATGTTAAGTTTGATACATTTTTGAGTCCTACATAGACAGACTAGATTGGATTTCTTTTCCAGTCGTCATTACAATATTTATTAGTCATCAAATTCATCAGCTTATTACCATGCAAGAGTTCTCGGGTTCGATTCCCGACATGGTCGACATGAAATATTTATTTGAAAACGTGGTTTTACACTAGAATACTTCATAATCTCTGGACCGGTACTTGAAGTGTAAGACTGATCATCTTACCTTCATTTAAGAAAAAAATGATCAAGATACACTGCGATTGGTGTACCAATGCAGTGCCCTATGCACCATTAGGTGCGGATAGGGAATGATGATGATGAAATTCATCAGTTACCCGCATGAGGAGGCTTGCAAATTAATACAGTGATGATTTAGATTCGTTTTGTACGTCGACATTGATAATCAAGTTTTGTATTTTAAAAAAGAACCAATGAGGAATTTATTGAATAACTTGATATACTCTTGCGATTTATTTTTGTATAGTGTATTTCATTTATGTTTATATATTATTATTGCGTATGTTACAGTATTATATCCATGTTCAAACCCCATCAGCGTTTATCAATAAATACATTTTGACCAACACAGAAATTTTATTTAAAATCTCATCATTAATAGCTCCTCATCATTAATGACCTTGTACATGGTAATAATAAATCACTGGATATATTTACAAAATGGAATCCTCTATTTTGTACTTTTGCTTTTAACTTTTTGTCTGAAAGATTTTTTACACTGTAAAATACTCATAATTTTATAGATATTGATTTGAAAGTGAAAACGCTAATTAATCAGTAAAATAGTACCACATTTTTATTTACTATTTTTTTTACGCTCTGTGCTAGGCAGGTTTACTGTTTCATCACAATTTCTTCGAACCAATCCAAAATAACAGTAAATTGGAATAAAAAATATTTACTGTCAACAATAATAATATTATTATATTCAAGACAAGACGATGACGTGATGACAGTAACCAAAAATCCTGACATACACAAATATAATACAATACAACAACAAACTACATATTAAAAAGCAAGGACAAATGCAGGACAGACAAAAATACTTTACAATGGACTTAACACTACAATGACTAACCTGACTACCTAAAAATTTATGTTGGAGACAAATTTATACACACTAACCAGACATAACATGACTTGACCTTATAAAATGCTTATTACTAACGGGTTTTCAAAAAATATAAATAAATAATAAGAACAATTAAAACTTTATAAAAACATAAATTACAACTATATAAAAACATACATTCTAACATTAACGTTTAAAAAATAACAACTCAAAATGTGAATCGACTTATCTTCAGAAAATACGAAAAAAAACACCTAAAAATTTTTTTCATTAGAATAAGAAGTTGACATTTCCCTTACTGTCCCAAAAACTACCGTGTGTTACGGTGCTGTGTAGTCATTACACATGCAAAAAATGAGAGATATTACGTCAGAAAAATGTAATGTTCAGAGGCAATTGCTTTAATTATTAATAGTTGAAGTCAAAAGTGGTAATATTTTTGATCTTTTTGGTAAAAACGTGAAAAAAACAAGCTCATGCTTACAGCGCGAGCGAAATAACCGCCCCTGACGAAAGTCGAAGAGCTACTGACTGGCATCTGGGAGAAGTTCTATAAACTTTGCTTGAAATTGTCTCTCTCGCTCCTAATGTATACCTGTACTTTCGAGAGTGAGACGCAGAGTGTTCGAGACAATTATATATATTTTTTTTTATTTGAGAAAAAAACAACAGTTTTTACATATATTGTATAAAACAAATAAGAATACATATGAACGAAAATTGTTAAAACAGTCAATCAAAATTTTCCACAGTTGTGTGAGATATCGATTGAGTACATTATCAGTATCAAAATAAAAGCAATTAACAATTGATAGGCACTTAGAAAGTTGCAAATAAAATAAAAATACATGTACTTATTTACAGTTATAAAAATAAAGTTAATAGAAACAAGATAAACTTAAGGAATAAGAAAAGAAAAAAGTTATGTAAAAATAATGTAAAAGGTACAAAAATATAATAATATAATAATGAACATACGAATACATACATAATTACTGACATCATAAAACTAAACGGGTGTACTGTCTATGAGGAATTTTCTATATTTCATATAAGAGAGATGAAAAATGTCTGCATGACCGGAGAGTCATATATATTATGATTACTTTTTTACTGCGTACTCCGCTACATGCGACACATTGGTAAGCTTTCTATCCCATTGATGATTTATCTCCAATTTTTGATAATATGCTTTTTCTGTTCCCGATAAGCATTAATTATTTAATAAAAATAAATGTATATGGAGGAATACCAAAAATCTTAACCCACAATTTATTATTTTATGGAGGTATTAAAGTTATTAGATGTAATATGTGTACTAGCTACACATCACCGGAAAGGGAGGGTTGAAAAATTAACAAATGTTGGAAAATAATTAGTTTTTTTTATTTTATAATAAAATATTTAAATTACATTCTACTAGAGATTAAGAAAATTTAATCTCAATATAAAGGGAAGATTCATCTATACTTTCATATGTATGAATCATGTATGTATTCTGGTGAGTTACATACAATAATACATGATAAATCTAACATTTTCTTTTTCTTTTAACAGATCGAAAACCATTTGTTTACAAGAAACATAGAAAATTGAAGAGGAAGGAGTTTTCGTCGGACTTACTGAGAAGGGCAATTGAAGATGTTAGACGAGGGGAGTCAAAATCCACAGTCGTCAAGAAATACAAAATCTCCAGATCGACACTGACAAGGTACATGGGGAACGAAGACAAGCTGCAGAAGCTCATCAAGGGAGACAGGTACAAACACAAGGTAATATTTAATTCTAAAGAAGAGAAGAATTTGGTCGAGTTTTTGATAAATCGTAGCAAAGTTCACAAGGGCCTTACAAAGAAAGAAATGGAGACCTACGCCAGTGATTTTGCTATGGCTTGTGAGAAAAAAGTACCAGATAATTGGAAAAAGAACAGCGCTGCAGGATCAGATTGGATGAGAGGATTCCTGTATAGAAACCCCGAACTGAGACTACTTATAAGGCCAAAAAAACGATAGTCAGAAATACTGCATTTAAAAGTAGTATTACTGTAAAATGTTTTAAAAAATGCGTTCTTTTATACCTTAGCACGTTCGAAAACACTTTCATCTCAAAGGATATACTTAGGTATATGGACAAATATCATAAATTTCTTATTTTTTTTAAATATTTCACTTTTGATTGGACTGTAGAAGTTAATCTTATTTGATGAACATACTGGGACACCTGTTTCCGGCTGTTTTTTTTATAGGGACGCAATATCTCCAATCGTGTAATTACTTCAGTTTCAAATAGGCTTTAGCCGTCTTTTCACTACTATTGTCTTTTGGACTGACAGCCTCCATTTCCTAAATGCGAGACACGAGTTTGACGGCTTAAGCCGGCATATACACGAACGTGTTAATAAATCAACGCATTTCAGAACAATCCGTAAAATTATTAAGGCTGGAATAAGTTATCAAAAATGAACAATGAAACAGGTTTTTTTTTACTTTATTGGTCAGATATATTAACGTCGTTTATTTATTTTTAATCTAGTTTTCCAAATGTATTTCTTATGTGTAGTTTTTCAATTAATTAAAATACTTACATACCAAATGTTCTTTTATTTTAATACAAACTAATACCACTTTTGGAATAGGGGATTGTTAGTATTATCTGTCCTTTGAAACAATTAGTAACAAGAAAATGTTCAAAAAGGCTATAAAAAAAATGAATAGTGGAGCTGGGTAGAAGTAAAATGAATTCTCTTATTCGCCCTAAGTAATATTGGATCAACTGGTCCATAAATGTATAGTTTATGTTAGGTATCTGTTCTTTTATTGTGCGTTTTTTAATATAAATAATATGGGTAAACGAAATATAAACATAAATACGTAGTGTATAAAACTGTCTGAACGTTTTGTTAATTATCTCTATATATTAAATCTTCTTTATTTATTCTCACATGTAAAATTTAAAAAAAAAGTATATTGTTAAGTGTCTTCGGCACGAGTAACCAGTGATGTCTCATTATTTTTATTATTAATCTTTGTTTATTATGTGGAAAAAAAAGATAAATAAATACCTAGTCTTGTTAGCAATTTCTTTTTTAAAAATTAAATGTTTCCCCATCCAATTGCCCTTGTACATTTCAATGTTTTATGTATAACATATTATGTCAAAAAGGAAATTATATAGATCAATTATGAGCATATGTATATAGGTTATTTTAATGAGCAGAAACCACGATTATTACTTATATTAATTTATTTACACAATCAACAAGTGATTTAAATGATTGAAAACTGAAAATATAAACCACCACTATTTAAATTGAACTTAGGAGAGCTAGCAGGCAGAAGGTGGTAAGCCTGGCTGCGCTCAATTTAAATTTTCCGTAGTTTCTTTTTTCTGTATTTGATACTGGACAACTTCACGTCTATTTGTTTGTCGGCAGTCTGTACATCATCATTTAGATCGTGATGATATTTTAATATAACTCCCATCAGAGCTTACGTAAAAATCAGGTGGTTTGTGATTGTGGGTGTTCTTCACAGATACAATTATGCTATCCTTCACAAGCACAGAAGACAAACAATGATGCACGTTATACCCGGAGCAATGCCATCTTTTACCACCTGCCGAAGGTTTGCCCATTCGATATGTGTATTTATTTAACATTAAAAATCTTGTTTTATTACTCATTATGAATTTTGCTGAAAAAAATATAGACAATTAAGGTATTTTTACAAGAGAAACAAAAACAATACTTATTAAAAGATGTAGAAGATTTTTGAGAAGGGATATGAAAGTCCCTGGCTCTGATGGCATAGCTATCGAAACCATAAAATGTGGGGGAGAAATTCTTCAACAAGCAGTTGTGACTCTATTAAATAAATGTCTGGAAGAAGAACTTATACCAGAAGAATGGAACAACGCAACGATAATTCTCCTTCACAAAAAAAGTGACCATAGGAAGTTGGAAAATTATCGACCTATAGTTTGTTATCTCACTTGTACAAGCTGTTCACAAAAATAATTAATAAAAGACTCTCTAATAAACTAGACGCATACCAACCGGTAGAACAGGCAGGATTTAGGAGAGGTTACAGCACAAACGATCATATACAGACCCTGAAAAATATCATCCAGAAATATAATGAATATAATATGTCACTACAACTAGCATTCATTGATTTTGAGAAAGCTTTTGATTCTGTAGAGATATGGGCAGTAATGAAAGGTTTAGATAATTGTAGGTGGATCACAGGTACTCAGAACTCCTAAAAAACATATACAATAATGCCACCTCTATTGTACAGCTCCATGAACCAAGCGAAAAGTTCCACATAAGAAGAGGAGTAAGACAGTGTGATACAATATCCCCAAAATTATTTACACTAGCTCTGGAAGATGTCTTCAAAACTCTTGACTGGAACGACAAGGGTATTAACATCAACGGCGAACTCATTAGCAATCTCAGATTCGCAGATGATATAGTCCTATTTGCTAAAGATGAGAAAGAACTCGAAAACATGATAAACGAAGTTAATACAGCATCCCTGAAAATAGGCTTGAAAATGAATGCTTCAAAAACTAAAGTAATGAGTGATGCAAACCAATCATGTAACATCTTAGTAAATGGAGAAATAATTGAAAAGATTGATAGTTATATACACTTGGGACATGAAATAAAGCTCGGCAAAGATAATCAAGAGGTAGAAATAGAAAGAAGGCGAGGTTTAGCATGGGCCGCCTTTGGTAAGCTCTCATTTATCCTAAAATCTCCGAAGTATTCACATTACTTAAAGAAGAAAATTTTTGATGCTTGTGTTCTCCCTGTACTGACATATGGCTGTGAAACTTTTGTGTTCACGAAAAAAAAATTACACAAATTATCAGTGACACAGAGAGCCATGGAAAGGAGAATGCTGGGTATTTCGTTGAGAGACAGAAAAACCAATACATGGATTAGAGCGAGAACAAAAATCACCGATGTGGTCCATAGGGCTGCCAACCAGAAATGGAGCTGGGCTGGTCATATAGCCAGAATCACAGACTCTAGATGGACCAAAAAAGTCCTGGAATGGCGACCCAGAACGGGTAGAAGAAGTGTCGGCAGGCCTCAGACAAGGTGGTCTGATGACATAAGACGAGTTGCAGGAAGTGGTTGGATGCGGTTGGCTCAGGATAGGGAAATATGGAGACTAAAGGGGGAGGCCTATGTTCAACATTGGACAAGAGACGGCTGATGATGATGATGATGATGATATGAAAGTCTAGGCATTTACAGGGATTTTGATATTTTGTAACATTCACCATTCCGCCTATGTTTAAACATTGATACATCGATCCTTTCCTTTGTCGATTTTTAAGAAGGCAATGTTCCGTAATTAACAAGTTCAACTCACCCCCCGAGAAAAATAACACGGCTGCCTTGCATCACATCTGGTGAAACTCCGCAACACTTACAATCCAGATGTCTAAAATGATGCGGATTCTGATGTACACATCTACAACATCCCTGGTTTTAACCATTTATATATTAGAGGTATACACAAAATTATTTAAAGTTCATACAGTAGACACTATTTATAAAATAAATTCCACTATACAAATTTATAAAGAAGAAAAAATAGTAGAATTTGAGATGAATAAGTCACTCAGATATCAAAATAATATTAAAATCCCTTAATTTATTTATTTATTTGACGGACTTATGCAGTCCATTCTAACAATGGTAATAAATACAGGCACTAATAAAATAAAATACAATTAAATCAAATTAAAGCTAGGACAAAAAAAAATTACTACTTCAAGACAAGATCCGGTCTATCTCAGTGAATTTTTAAATCTATAAAGACTTACACCAAAAAAGTCCAGATCTTGTCTCGAGTTTACAATACGACACAATCGGGACATTGGTGCATGCAAGCCATAGTTTGTGCTGTGTTGATCGAGGAATAGCACATTATTATTTCGCAACCAGCAGATCGGAACATTGAATGCCACTTGTTCCAAGTAACGATGGTACATCAATTAAGCCATTCAGCAAATTAAACATAAATATTGAGTCAATATTATTTCTACGTTTTTGTAGACATGAGATTTTTACATTGACTCCATTTCTAAGTGTAGTCTCCCCTCTCGAGGCCAATCATCCATGCTATTTTTCTTAGCAAACGATGTTGCATCGATTCGATTTATCCGGCCTACATAGAAGGGAGACCAGATCACGGATGCATATTCTAAAAGAGGACGAACAAGTGAGCAATATAGTGTTTTAACCGTGAACATATTAGTAAAGTCACTTGATGTCCTGCTAACAAAACCCAATAGATTTAGTGGCTTGTTAATCATAGTATCAATATGTTCATCAAAGGTAAGTTTACAGTCCATGATAACTCCGAGGTCCTTAATAGACTTGACTACATCTAAATTAATATTTTCTATTTTGTGATCAAAGGAGATAGGTTTTTTCATTCTATAAAAAGACATTATTTTACATTTTCTAATATTTCATTCTCGGTAGCTGGCTTTGCACCACATATTAAAATGATCAATATCTGACTGAAGCAGCAAACAGTCATTTGTATTTTGAATAATTTTAAGAATTTTATTGTCGTCCGCAAAGATCCAAGAACGAGTAAAGGAATTCCACACAAGTCATGGTCAAAATAGCTTTGTCTTCAAAGGTGTCAAAAACTACAATAATCTCCTTAATGAACTAAAAACTATTAAAACTAATATTTTAATAAATAAATTCAAAGTAAATTTTAATTTATATTTTGAACAATTCAATTTTGATTAGTATGAATGTATTATTATTTTCTGTTTTTCCTTTTATATAGTATAAGTTTTTTTTTCTCATGTACTCGAATATTTAAAATTATATAAATTCTAATAAATAAATAACTATAACAGTGTAAGTCACTCTCCAAGCGCAAGGGTTAGTCTCTTTTTTTGGAGAGTTACAGTTATAACATTTACAAGATGTATAAAAATAGATTTGTATAGAATAAAAAAACATGTACCATTTATGAAATATATTGATTGATAAAAAAATAAAAGAAAAAATAAACAATATTTTTTTCACAAAATTAAAAAAAACACTTTGTAACTAAATCTATTATTGAAGAAATATTATAACATCTTAAAACTCTACTCACTCATTAATCACATTTGTCTCATCTCTTTCTCCCTCTATAATTACATTTAAGTGCATTCATTTACATGTAGGTATATTTTTATTTTCTACAGTATTCCAATTTATTTTTAAAACTACTGTTTGATGATACTTCATTTACAAACTATTTTCAAAGGTATTTAATTAGTGGACGGTTGGAAAATATCACCACAGCAATATATTAATAAAATTTAAAAAATACATAATCGAGTTTTTACTACCCAAATATTTCGTATGAATACAGTAAAGCTCTATTTATCTGAATTAATTGGTGTCTGACGTTATCTGAATATGCAGAAATTTGGATAGTTGGACTAACCATTAAATTAAAACATCGTTTTTAAGGGAAACGCAAAATTTACTCCAATATCACTTTTGCACATTGTTTTTGAATTGAAATCACATTGAAAACTTTAACACGTCCAGTAATATTTAGCGGCTTTTTTTATTTTTTATTATAACATCTCCTTTATATTTAATTTCCCAAAAGCGATCCGGATATTTGGCAATCTGGAGTTCAAATAAACGGAGTTCTACTGTATATCCAAATATTTCAATTTTCAGACCATTTCCTAAAAGTCATAAATACCTTGTGCTGGAAAAATCGGAATCGAGTTGTGTTAGAGTGGTATTTGAACCTAGGATCGATCTTCAAGTGCACAACATTACCACAACCCGGTTCTGTTTTTATTACGTGTTGTACTTAAATTTTAAAAATAAATAAACAATTAAAATCAACCAAATAAAAAGCAATATCCATAGACCAAATTTTGATTACCAGTAATCCAAAACCACCCACAAAAAAATAAATATTTATTAATAATAAAAACAGGAATAATAAACATATACACTGATGTAACCTATTTTTTATTTCAATTTTATTTATTCATATACTCGTATATGTACATTACAAAATGGAATATCTTAATTCATACATATAGAAATAATTAAAATAATAAGGTAAAATTAGGTATATATAAAAATAACACATAAGTAAACATTATATCCAGAGAATAATATGTTAAAAAAGAAAGAGAATCTTGTAACGAAAAACTTCTCAGAGACGTGAAAAATGTCAATGTCCAAAGGAATATTGTTCAACATAGAGATAGCCCTTCCAACAGGCATAACCATGGCAGGTTGGTCCTGTATATTGGAATGTGAAACAGTCTATGCTGACGCTGTCCAAGGTAATTATCCGAAACATAAAAGCTAATGCTCCGCGCAATTTCAGGGTTGTCAATAATACTGCGAAACAATCGAAAGAAGTGTGTAGTTAAATACACGTTCCTTCTGGTCTTCAGACTGCTGTAACCAAGCATACCCTGGAGGAAATCAGTGGGATAAAGCCATGGATAATATCCACACTCCCTCGTGTAGAGAAACCGAAGAAATTTCTTCTGAATCCTCTCCACCATAAGAGAGTACTTCAACTCACACGGTACCCAAATCATCAAGCCACTCTCGAGTCTACTTCGCACCAACAAGTTATAAAGAATTCTCAGTACTCGTGTACTACCAAAAACCCTGGCAGTACGCAAGACGAATCCTAACATCTTCAACGAACTACTACAAACTGTTTTGATCTGATCATAAAATGTCAGGGAACTCACAAAAGTGATGCTTAGATCTTTAACCTTCGAAATCCGCATAAGATTCTGGTCATTCATTCTATAGCAAAAGAAAAGCATTTTTATATCTTATTTATTTTATAATTTATTTATTTAAAGATAAAATATACATAACAAACTAAAATTCAAGACATACATATTATATAAAGAAAACATGAAATAGACTCTTGTCAAAGTAGTAGGAGAATCCTGCTCCGGAAAACCCCTTCAGATACATGGAACAGATCAACATCCAGAGCGATGTTGTTCAGCAAAGCTGTAGTCCTCCCAACAGGCATAACCATCGGCAGGTTGGTCCTGTATTTTTTTATTTGTTGAATTTTCTAGAATATTTTTTTAAAAATACAATTTTACAAAAATAATGGCATCTTAGTTAGGTATGGTATAATAATTGACGCATTGCCAATTATAAGGATCTTTGGGAGATGGGACAAAAGTTGAAGCAGAGGCAGACAAAGTTTTCTGTGCAGAGAAGCGGGGTGAGGGCGAAGAGGGAGTAACAATGATAATGAAATACAAAGCAATCTGTTTTTTTAAGCACTTTATTTGACAAAAAAAACATAGAAGTCAACAAATTGTAGTGTTTTTTAAAGTTTTAGTGAGAAATTATAGTTAAAGAAAAAAATATCACTTGGTTTAACCTTTTGAGACCTGAGATAAACCTGGCCACCAGAAACTTATTTTTTCTTTATTGATGATAGGTGGTAAAAATAAACCAAACTGATATATTTTATATTTTTTTTTACAAAATTAGTTGTATAATAAATATTTTTAGCTGTTCTTTCTTCGTCCATTCACTCTTTATCTACACATCTTAACCAACGCAGAACTCTTTTCTTGATTTTGTCCGCGGTGCTTATCTCAAACATACATAATTTCATGTTTAAGTTCCATAAGTTTTATAGATAAATCTAGTAAGATGCTTGGATTTGTACTTTGAAACGGTAATAAATAATATTTATATTTATTAATTAAATAAATAACTTTACAAGTATAAAAGACATGTTATGAAAGCCTGCTACAACCATCATACCGTTTCTCCGTATGGGTAGGCAGAGGATGGACCGCCACACACGTCTATCTATCCTGACATACATTCCTACCTTCTTTTACATTCATTCATCTTGTCGTACATGCCCTTCGGTTTTAATAATGATATTTATCTTTCTCTGCAATACTTTCTAAAAATGTAATTTCTTTTTTTTTTAAACTCATTATTTAACGTGAAAAAGTTACATAACTGAATGTCATTTTGAGTCATCACACTCGAGGAATTTTGACGGAAACTTTTGACTTTGACGGAAAGAGATTAATATTGAGTGGACAACGCTTTAAAACAAGTTAGGCATAATGCATATTATAATCGAAGAAATACAGTATAGTTAATTATTGTGAAATAAAAACATTGTTATTAGTACAACACTAATAACTAAGTTCTTATTTTATAATAATTCGTCCTGAAGTGTTACGAAGTGAATGACGATTAAATCAATAAATTAAATATATATTTTGAAGTCAGTTTTGAGTTATAATTAAACATAACATACAACATTGATAATAATAATAATAAAAATATCTATTATTTTAGAAATTATTTATTTATACTTTGTTTAAAATCACTATATACAAATTCTGTAACAGAAAATCAAAAAAATATGATGGCAGCCCCCATGGTGCAATTGCTAAGACGCTTGCCTCATGCACAGAGATCCGATTCCCGGTGAAGTAACGAAAACGAAATGTGATTCATTTCAAATCTGCGTGTTCATTCACCAGTGTAATTGGGCTTCCTGGCCTGTTGTGGTGCAAAAAAAACAATAAGTTCTTAAAAATTGAATTAGGTATAACTTTTTTAGATTTTGTGTATTATTCCCCGACGTGTCAACTCTGGAGGGCTATGATTGTGAGTATTCTTTAAATAAATTACATGGCCATCTATTACAAGTGCAGAAGATAGACAATGTTGGGAGCCATATGCAGAGCAGTGCCATCGATAACCACCGCGACAAGGCTTACCAATGTGGTATGTATATTTTCCAACCATTAAAAGTGTCTTATTGCCAATTTTTATGAATTCACCTACGAACATAACACAGATATGGATTAGACAGAAGAAGAAAAAATATTTCAACTATAAAAATACTTTATACCTGTATAATGGCGATGAACGTCACTAGCCCACCTTCTCCTGGTGAGTTTTCTGTGGTCTACTTGTCATAATAGCAAATGCAGAGATGTTCCTAAAATAGGTTTCAGCCATAACATCCCACCCAATCCTCACATATATAAAAATGGAAACTAGAGTAAGTTATATTTCGAAAGATGGCTAGATTTGATTTCAGTTTAGGCATCCTGAGCTATATTTATAAATCCCCGGATTCTTCAGCAATTTTTTACCATTTTATGTGAAACATACCATGGTGATAAAAAAATCCTGGATTAATAAATGCCCAATGCATCTACTTACAGAATTAGGCGTGTAAACTTAAATTCAGATAATTGTTTTTTTTTGGCTTTTTCACCTCCCAACTGGGAGTGTCGAGATTTAAATTTTTCCTTTTTTTTTTAAAAAAATTTACACATGTGTGAATAATATATATAAGTTAATGTGTGAGTATTTGATATTTAATACACTATACATATACACATTTATACAATAACGTATTTACAACTACATATCATCAATTCCGAGATATGTACATAGAATTTTAAATGCATGTTTATTGGGTGAGGACAGAAGAGTAAGAATATGAGTTAGGAGTGGGATGTTAATATCGGAGAGGTAGGACAGGAACGCAGGATAACAATAATTTATGGGGCATCAAAAAAAAATATGGTTTAAATCTTCCTCCTCAAGCTGACATTCGCACATAGCAGAGTCATGGATTCTGAAAAGGTGAGAACCACTGCAGCAGCAGTGCCCAATGCATTCTGCATATAGAGGATGCCTCAAACTTGTTCCGAATAACCAAAGAAAACCAAGGCTTTTCTGTTACATTTGTTGAAAATGACGATTTTTCAAAGCCCACCTACTTTGAAGCTGCTCTCCTTCAAAAATTATAAAATGTATCATGTTTCGCCATCTTTCAACAGGTATATGGTTTTTCATTTGAAAGTAAATTTAGAAGTAGGCAAAAAAATAACTACCTAGCCCTTTCAAGTTAATATACACCTTGTATATTTCACTTATCACACCACAGAGTAAAATTAACATCTAAAAATAAGAGGGATGATCATTCAAATATGCTGGATAAAAGGACATGCTGGTATCGTAGGAAATGAGAGAGCGGATGAACGAGCAAGAGCCGCAACTTGTAAAAAAACGGCACCTTTCTTCTCAGAATTTCCCCTTAGCTTTGCTAAACGCTGTATAAAACAAAATACGCAGCAGCGTTGGGAGGATCATTACCACGCTTCTTCTACAGGTAAAATCACTAAAATGTTTTTCCCAACGCTGGCTGATGTAGAAAAACTTCCGTCATCATCACCAAAGTACTTTCGAAACGACCCAAATTTTTACAGGACACGGAGCTATGAGAAGTTATCTATATAGGTTTAAATTAAAGAATGATGACTATTGTCCATGCGATGATATTTCTTCACAGAGTATTGAACATCTGTTATTTCAGTGCCCATTTTTCAGTTTACAACGCCATAATCTTGAAGCAGAATGCAGGAAAGATGGAATATCCTTAACAGATATCCACACTGTAGTTAAAAGTAGTTATCACGCGCCTTTGTTCTTGAACTTTGCAACAATGGTGATTGGACTCATAAAGGTAATAAACCAAAATCAGTGATCGAACATTCCATTTCCAAGACAAACAAAAACGATTTTTTCCGAGTACCTTAACCTTGTACATGACACGTAAGGCCACTAAATACAGGGGTCCAAATATATACAAAGAAAAAAAAAAAACACACCATGAATATAGCACATGATTTGTTCACATAATGCACTTTTAAATTTTTTGAGTAATTATGTATGTGTGTTTTTTTAATAGTATAGTATCAATAAAACATTTATAAAAAAAAAAAATTGTATGATAATGATTTATATTCAAATTTTAATGATTCATACATATTAATATATACATTAAAAAAATATATCATTTAAAGACAAACAGATTTGTGGTTTAATGCCAAAATGACTTTGTTTATCGATTTGCCAGCTTTGTGTCAGAGTGGGTCAATCGAGGTAAATAATAAATACAACTCTTTTAAAAAAAATAAATTATAATGAATCGTGGTGATGTGCCAATAAATTATAACAGTTATGGTAGCAAATTTAAAATTTAAAAATGTTGTTTATAAGTTATTATATTTTTCAAGGGGAATAAATATGGAATTTGATAAAAGAAAAGAGAAACAAAATATATCAGAAATATTTTATTTTATTTATTTACTTATGATAAAATACAGATAATAATTTAAGAAAAATACATTATAAGCAGGTTTTACAGTAGCCAAGAAAATAGAAGTATTTTATGCAGATATGACGAATAATTTTAACAGAGATGGAGAATCTTTTTGAAAAAGAAATATGGACGTCGAGACATTGACAGGACTTATGACCTATGTATTTAAATAATCACTTAATACACTGCTCATGTTTGAATATTGACATTTCATAAATTCTTCCATCTGTTGATTTTTGCGAAGTAAAAGGAGCTGAAATCTATCATTGGAAGATTCTAGTGCACTATTTTAACTAAGTAAGTACTAGATAATGCCTAAATATACATTAAGATTTTTAAACTTCTTTGACCAGTTGATTTGATCAATAATTTAAACTCTGAAAGACTTTTAATATTTTAATGATAATACGATCAAGTAGGGTTGGATACGATAAGCCTCTGCTCTAGAGGCTTGTCAGCAGGTGGGAAAGAGGGGATATGAAAAAGAGTTTTATAAAATACACAAAACCCAGAATAATTTTTAAAATCTTTCATGGATTATTTTTTTGCAACTGGCGGGAATCTAACCCGCAGTGCCAGATTTACAGTTGGATATCTAACTAACTGAGCTACGGCGCCTTGAATGCCTACACGGACTCATCACCTCTATATATGACAAGAGTATGTTCTTCACCACGTGAATCCTTCTACTTCTACTTTGTTTAAATTCGTGAAATTTAAAAAACAATCATAAAATGGTTTAATCTCACCATTAATATAATGCACAAACATATATTTACGAGGGTTGGTTGATATGCTCCTACCCTGGCCTATTATGAAGTGGATTGAAAAAGTCTTTGTACTTTATTTTTTCAATATGGTTCCCCCTGGACTTGTATGCATTTCTTCCAGCGATGTTCTAACATTCGTCTGACCCAATGCAAGCTCTGCGGTCGGTGCTGTTGATCAGGACAATGCTCCAGCATACAAGGCGTTAGTTTCAATGGCTACTATTCACAAAGCTGGATTCGAATTAGTTAAACATCCCCCATATTCACCTGATCTAGCAGTGACAGTATTCTCAAAAGTAGAAGAACATTTGAGTGGAAATCAATTTTAGGACAACACTGAGGTTATGCGCTGTGAAGATGAGCGGTTGGCCGGGGTCGGGCAAATGTTCTACAAGGAAGCTATAGAAATGTAGGAGCATCGCAGGAAAAAGTTCATTCAGGATTACGTTGGAAAATAAAGTACATAAACTTTTCTCAAACACTTTGAAACAGATCAGGGGTGGAGCATATCAATAAACCTTCGTAGATATACTTAAAAAACGTTTTTAATTCATACATCATATAAATAAATCATTGGCTGTCATAAGTCAGTGCCAAATCAATAAAAATATTTTTAAGGCATGTTTCAAAATTGGTATCAGTGCAAAACTAAAAATAAATGTAAATTATTTGATAAAACATATACGTAAATCATTACAAAATAATTGCATTATAATATTATGTTAAATATAATGAGATTATTTCAATTAGGTAGCAAAAGTAGACCAATAAATACAAAATAGCTATTTTATGTAAAGAAAAGCTTAAAAACTCACAATAAATTGTAGAAAAAACAATAAAAATGCACCTAAGCACAGAAGTTTGCACTATGCATTTTGATCACAAAAGTTTGCGCACCAACAAATTCACATTTTACTGGCGAACAGTTATATATTTAACAAAGGATGGTGAAAATATATCACACAAAACCTAAAGGAAAAACGCTATTGTGGTGAAAAGGTAAATGTTAATAATTTAAAATAACACAAATACAATCACTTTTCCAACACTTGTTTTCGTCACTATCTGACAATATGACAGACATAGATAAATAAGACAACTGTCAAACCATAGACTTTATATTTCGATTGTCATTGACAATAAAATTGGACAAGGTAGGTATTTTTAAAAATATTTTATAAAGATTGTTTTACGCCTTGTTATCCAAATGGCTGGTATGTAGAATGTATGTATGTCTCTTTTATAAAATTTGGACAAAAAAAAAACGCATACAGTGAAATTTACTCTCAATTAAAAAAAAAAAAACTAACTTTCTCAAATAGAACGAAAATCCCGAATAAGTATTTTTGGTTTGATAGCTACTCTCAGATTTAAAATTCTGGATAAAAACATCGAATGAAGATACGTCTGACTCGTAGTGTAGTGGTTGGTGCGTTTGCCTATTACGCTTGAGGTCCCGAGTTCGATTTTTATCAAGGTTCTTGAACTGACTCATGAAGCGCACAAATGATCAGCCTACCTTAATGTAACTTGTAAATGAAATTTGCTGCATTTGGTATATCCTGATAATATTTTGTGAAACGTGAAAATAATTTTGTATTTTAAATACCTTATTTTAGATTAATTATTTTACCGTAAGATTGTGTAAAGGATTCATTTAAACAATGTTTTTTACTATGTAATAGAACTTTAGATAGGTAGGAACTTTAGAAACTGTAATCTAGCTCCTGTATATTATAATTGGAGACGAGGAACAAGAATCCCAACCGTCCATGCGCTTGTAGCTGTAAGACGTGGTGGGATATTTATTTATTGTACAGCGCCCTTGAGGTGATTTTTACAAAAACGGTGCTATAAAAAATATCCATAAATATATATATATATTTATACATTATTTATATATTTATATATATATATATATATATATATATATATATATAATGGTTTTTAATAAACAAGTTGGTTATATTTATTTTATGAGATCATTAATGATTTCAATATCAATAAATAAGTTAATTGAATAGACATATTTGAATTCCGAGTTTTTCCTCCTAATTAGTAAATTATTGTAGGAAAAAATAACCTTCCAACACCTTTTATATCCATATTTATCTTATCAAAGAGATAAAGTTATTTTTTTACAACAATTTATTCAACCAAATTGACATGTGACAATTATTTGTATTTACCAAAATAATAAAATATGGTCCAGCCTTTTATTATATTATTTTTGTATTGTAAACAATATAGTTTTGGGTCTCAGCTTTCAGATCGTCGTACGTCGTAATCATCATTACGCGGCCGTCGGCGTCAACGCCGTACATGGTACCAAACATTTTATTTTTTATGTTTCTTTGCAGTTTGTGATTATTTCACCATGCTTTACATCTGTACAATATGTAGTCTATTATTACTAGTCTATGGTTGCATCGCTTGCGTCAACAAACAAATGTCAACTTTTGAATTTATCTGTGATTATACCGAATTCAGCATTGACTTTTTTGCTTTAAACTTTTCCCACAACACTTTTTCAATTAATATTGTGAAAACATGATTCAACGGATTTTTGTAGATTCTCTGTTTCGCATATACTTCCATTAAATTTATTTGTCTTAAAATATACTTTGTTTTCAACATAAGTTTAAGTTATGGTTTTTGTTTTCGTAGTATTAAATTAATTAACTTGGTTTTAATAAATAGTTATTTTGTACTGCAACCTGTGTTTATATTTACCGCTAAACGTTTTGTCATGATAACCTATATATTAAATACATTTTAGTTAGGATACATAGGCATCTCAGTATTCTAGTAATATGTTATTACATGAATTTTGTAAAATGTGTAAGAAGGCAATTGTATTAAATTTGTGCTCAATTGGTATATAAATAATAATAATAAATTTGGCTGATTTATATAGTCCCATTTTTGTGAAAAATCACCTCAAGGGCGCTTTACAGTGTCTAGAAATGGAAAATGCTTTAGTTTTGTTTTGTTTATCTCATACTTACTGGATAATTTTTTCAGGTGCTGTGTATATTGTTGGAAAAAAGGGTAATACTCTGATAAGATTGGATAACTATACTTTCTATCACTATAGCATCATGAAAAAGATTAAAGATAAGTCACGATGGGCATGTTCCACTCACAATCATAAAGGGTGTAATGCTGCACTTCACACTATAAAAGAAAACATTGTCTTTGTCAAAAATGTTCATAATCATCCACCATCCAATTCTTAAAGAATAATGCTCTTTTTCAGTTTCAGTATTGACAAAAATAGTATTATATTGTATAGTTATATCAATGTTATTTATTACAAATCATTTGAATTACATAATTTTATATAATATCTTAATAGCATTTTGATTGGTAAAGGTGTAATTTTGTGTTGCTTGTAAAAAAAATTGTGTGGAGGTTTTGTGCTCTGTTCTTTTTATAAATACAAAATATGAATGTCAATAAGCTAAATAAAATACTTGTGTTAAGTGTTACAGTATTTATATTTAAACCATCATGTTATTTATCAAGGGGTATTATTAACCCTACCTTTTTGCTACTAAAATGGTATTTCATTTTAATTAAATGAATAAATTACTATTTATGAAAAAAAAATATTGTTTGACTTATTATAGAAATATAAAAAACAAATAAACAAACCAGTGCGCCGATTCGCTGTTTGGGTAGGCAGAGAGGATAGAACGCTATATCGCTGTCTTTGCATACTCTCGCTTCCTCTACATTCATACATCTTCTCATGCATGCGCGCCGATTATTCTGACTTTTGACATGTCAATTTTCAAGCGTTTGTTAGATTTGGTCATGCCATGTCTTTCTCGGTCTTCCTCTTTTTCTGCATCCATCAACATCCGCATCGTAAATCTTTTTCCCTTTTTAAATAACGAGATCCCTACATAATGTACGGATCTCAACATTTGTGCATCTATTATACATAGTTTTACCACACATTTGCCCGAGAGATCGCATTTTAACAGCATTCAGCCTACTTTCATCCCTGTTTTTCCAAGTCCATACGTTGCTTCCATACATCTGGGTCGGCACTGTGTCGGACTCCATTGTGAACTGCTAATTTTGCCTCTTGCGACAAACATTTACTTGCCAAGGTTGATTTAAGTGTACCGTTTATTTCATAATACCTTATATATGCTTAGTCGATAATTTATAGGCATTTGTGAATATATAAAAAAAGTTGCCTCTTCTATTCTTGTTGAGAGTCCATATGGTTGTTCTATTCTTGTAAAAATTCTCAAGAAATAAAGGAGTCGAATGTAGTAAGTAAAAATGGCTTCAAAAGAGTTTAATTCCACACAAAAAATTGCCATTGTACTTTAAATCATTTTTTTGAGTAGACATTGATATAGAAAGCTTTCATTCACTCACTATTAAGTCCTTGTAATGACTACTGCGCTGTGACATTGTATTAGGACTATCGTTATTACAATCTTCTGATTTTTAGAAGTATTCAACGGATCTGAATTAGTATAATCGTAAAAGATATTATAGACTGAACAAAGTTAAATAACACTCTGTAGTTAAGTTGAAAGAAGTTTGCTGCAGAAAATATAGTTTCTTGATATAATACGATTTTTTTTAAATTAATGTGCTGCTCTCGACATTTCTTATCTGAAAAATCAAAATATTTAATTTTGCCGTACCAACGGTATAAGTTATTAAATTACAGTGAATAAAATAATATAGGATATCAGTTCTAAAATAATAAAGTGGAAAGTTAACTGAGTTATCTACAATTGAATATTTAGACTTACCTATTAAATATGTATATTTTGAAATATGTTCAATTACAGGTTATTAATGAAGGTGTAACTACTAATTTTCATACAAATGTACATATTTTCATAAAAAACAGTCTATTATTAGTATTGAAGATAACTTGGTTAATGTTCAGATGATGGTTGCTGCAATGCTGTTCTAGACATCAAAAAAAAAGGCTAGAAATACAGCACAACTCAAAAGAATACTGTGTGTACTCCATGTATTTTGTTCCCAATCATTTTATCGGAGTCGTTAAAAAAAAAGTTTTTACACAATATTATGTGCTGTAAATTAGCTAGGTGCTTTAAAAGCATACTCTCACCTGAATTTAGATATTGCACTGTATTGTGCAAAATTAGTTTTTTAATTTCCATTAACATTTGTTGAGCTCTTTCGCAGAAGTAGAAAGGTAAAATAAGGAAACAAACGTAATGAAAACACCAAAGTAGTACAGTCAACATCTGGTCGTATTCCTAAAATATTTTTTAAAATATGTAGTTTGTGCATACTGTGTAGGCACTTTATTTATTATGTAACAGTAAAAATACTCATAAAAATTTACCAAGCTGAATATTATGATAACGGCAACATTTTGTAAGACAACACTAAAACAGCACAGGGTTGAGAACACGAACTAAAATAATAATTTTTAATGTCGAATTAAATGTTCATTTTAACTGCTTAAAAAATAAAAGAAATTTATACACATGCATAATTAACCTTTCCCTTACTGTCCTAAAAACACCCGCGCGTTACTGACCTGTGTAGTCACTACAAATTAAAAAAATAAGAGATTTAAAAAGGAAAAAATGGTATATTCATAGGGAATGGCTTTAATTAACCATAATTTAATTTAAAGATGATAATATTTCAAATCTAGCTGCTGAAAACATGAAAAAACCGTTGGGTATCGCTAACGACTCGGGCAAAACGTGCACCCGCACCAACTTCCCGAGAGCTACTAAGTAGCTGTACTGGACTACGTGACTGGACATGTAGTGGACGTGTAACGCCAAGTGTTATTGGTATACTTTTGTTGATATTTGTAATTTATGCCCGATTTCCAATAAAATCCTTTTTTTGTGCCTAATAAGTACTCATTATTTAATAACAAATTGTTCCAGTCGATACGTAAATGTGTAATGGAGGAATACTGAAAATCTAAACACAATATTTATTATATTTATAAAGATATTATAGTTATTAGACGCAATGTGTACTAGCTACACATCAACGGAGAGGGAGGGTTAATTAAACTTTTCCTGTTCTACAATGCTTTTGTTTTCAGGTTTAGATTTCACTTGCGCAGATACTAATGTTGTAGCTATGCATTTAAAAATTGAAATGCAGAACATTTTTTTAAATCTCCACAATAAGGAAGTTCTGTGCTACGGGAAATTGGTTATAACAAATGTTTTCTTACATGCGGTAAAAATAAGAACAAAGTTTCTTTAAAATGTATGAAAAAAATATTTAAAATGATTTTTATAAATATGAACTACAGTGATCTCTCGGTAATCTGGCAGATATCGGACCATAGCTTCGTCTGATTACCGAAAACATTGGATTACTGGAAATCACTAATAATGGCATATTTGAACGGCAGTAGCTATGTTTAATTCTATAATTATATGTTTGTAATACTTGAGAGATACCGGATGATCCTCATCTGCTGCGGTGTCCACAAATGCGGCTAACTTATGAAGACGATGATTTGAGGATGACCACTGGCAAGGCGATATCTATCGCCGCACATAGGAGTGGCAAGGTCTGAAGTCCGGACCCGATAAGTAAGTATGTAATACTATATTATGTTAGAATGTTTCTATACTTTCTCGTGTGTCCCGCAAGGCTCTAACCTGGGTCCACTGTTGTTCTCTATTTTCATTAAAAATGTTAATTTTTTATTTGAAAATTTATTTACTAACCCTTACGGATTATTACTTTTTGGACTCGCGTTTTCTGTTATTTGCAAATGATTTTTTTTTTAAAATTTGAAATGAACATCGAATGTTAAGTATCTGGGCGCTATGTTTGTGGGCACCCTGACATTTTATGATCACATATAGGCAATCAGTGGTAAAGCATTGAAGGTTTTAGGATTCATTCTAATATAAAAATAAAAAAAATAAAAACACCGCATACTGAGAACTCTTTACAACTCCTTGGTGTAAAGTAGACTTGAGAGTGGCTCGATGATTTGAGGGCCACATGAACTCGACCGAGTTTCTCCAGGGTATGCTTGGCTACAACAGTTGAGAGACTAGAAGGAATGTGTATTTGACTACAGATTTTTATCAATTGTTGCGTGGTATGGTCAATAATTCTGAGATTATGGTAAGCATTGATTTGCGTGTTCCTGATAATTACCTAAGACAGCGTCAGCATATATTGTTTCATATTCCAATATACGGGACCAATCTGCTGATAGTTATGCCTGTTGGAAGGGTAACTGCTATGCTGAACAACATTGCTCTGTATGTTGATCTGTTCCTTGTATCCGAAAGGGGTTTCCAGAGCAGGATTCTCCTACTACTTTGACCAGAGTCTTTTTTATTCTATCTAGAAATTACCAAGCTACCCGCTTAGTAGCTGCCTGAACAAAAAGGCTAGGTTACTGACAGGGCTGGGAAGTAAAGTACCGGATTATAGAGGGAGTACTGTGCTTTGAAACGTCACAGGTTTGCGTGAACACGTGTTTACAATAATCAATCAATTATAGCACTGTGATAGGTTTTATCAGTTTCCAGGTAGCCATTTTTCCAGAATTTAGCATGTTTTGATGGATACAGGTTTCTACTTTTATATATCAGGAAAACTCGCCGACTTGAACTCGTGACGTCATGGGCGGTCTCATTTAAAAATTACAAAACTTTAAAAAATCATAGTGATGATAGTATGATACATAAAAATATATTTTTTAAGACTCAGTTTAATAGTCTTTTAACAAATAAAAAATATGGAAAAACCGCTGAGCTTCTTCATTGTTTAGGAATAAAAATAAAAATTTTAAAACAGCAAAATCCCCTTCAAAAATTGCTTTTAACTCTGTTTGATTTAAAATATATATTATGTATTAGTTGTCACCAGAGAATGCTACTCTTATAAGATCTACATACTTATTTATTTCAATAAAATAAGTACATAGACCCTCCGATGAAAACTGTCATCAAGTGGCATACTTTTAATACATTCTAAAAGCCTAAACCATGCTTCACTATTTTACAAGGCATTAGGTATGCGAACCTGACGTGGATGGACTTGCAGGAGTTGGAAGCCAATAGGCTATTTGTGGACACCATATGGAGAGCTACTTTAAATAGGGTGAGAACTATGTATGTTAAATGATGTATATAGGTATTTCCAAGGCAGGTATATGAAATAAACCAAAATTACCGATACTCCGAATTCTGAGACAGCCATTTCAATATTTTCTATGAGTTTAATGTAAGCCGTAAAACATAACTCAATTTCCTTTTCCTGATTTATGGTATCACTTCCATAAGTCAGTTGCATTCTTTTAATTAAGATTTTAAGACGAGAAACTATTAAATACATTTTAGTGACAAATCTTAAGATAATTACGTCATTCAAAAAATATAATACAAAAAGTATTAATAAATCAGCAGAATGAAACCAGTAAATAATATCCACAATAATGTGCATTAAAAATATAACTGTGGTTAATAAGTGAAGTATGCCTATTTTCAGCATTCCAGTTTTATTTATTTTAGTGTTATTTAAATTTCTATCAATTATATTAAAGTTTTTAATCATAACAAAAGATATATCTATTTTGCTGTTGAGTCTAAAAATCCACGAACTTATAACACTTATTGCAACAGAAGCACATCTTAACATTACAAAATGTTTAATGATAACCATTTGCTGCGAATTAATAAAATTGCGTAGAGGATCATTTGCTTGAAAAAGCATAAAAAATTGAGTTATCATTGTTACGATGCACAATGTTAAAGGATATAATTTATAAAGCCGAGGTGTTCTATAAATCTTTTGTTTTTGTACTTTTATGTACCCAAAACCAATTAAATAGTATAAATCGAATATGTATTTTATTGGTAAATCTAATGTTTCACATTCTGTTTTATTAGAATGAGAAAATCTTTCTGTTTTTGAAGACATTACTGTTTTATTTTAGTTTGTGTTCAACTACATAATTGAAACTCTTTTCAGTATTGTTTACAAAAACCAAACTAAAAAAATAACTCGACCAAGAAAACAACTGATGTATTATGGATTTCATTTGTTGTAATTACTTTGTAGTAATAATAGCTAGTGCTTTGTATATTACATTACATACTGCACTTAAAAATATTGTTTAGTGTTTTATGTATGTGAGAATTCCTATGTAATCAAATATAGTAAAAAATAAGTGTAGTTTTTATTTATTATTATAATTTTTTATTTGCTTTATTTACTTAATTCATCTTAACTTGCAATTATTTTACCCACGTAAAATAGCACAGTTGTTAATTAATTTATCAATACAGATTACACACAGGGCGATATTTATATGGAAAGAAAAACATTGTAATCAAATAACAGTTGTAATTAAAAGAGACAGTAATTATTGTGTAACTTATAAGCATTTGCTTTTTTTAGTTCTGTAAAACAACACTATAATTATGAAGTTCAATGCTACGGGAAATTGAATATAAAAATGTTTTCTTACAAGCGGTAAAAATTAGAGTGTTTAAGTGATTGTACATTAAAGTTTTTAAAAAATGAATGAAATAATGAATAAAAATGAAATATTTGATTAAATAATAGGTTCTAACTTATACATATTTTGATTGCTTATGGTTTGGCAATAAGAAAATAATGTTTGAACTATCATACATTGCTGTTTGTTTTCTGTGAGAAATTCAGTTCATAAGTTAATCTGGGTTTAACACGAGAATTTTTCGGGCACGCACTAGTACCCAACTAGGTATAATAATTTCAGATGATGTTAAAAAGTCTTTTAAATATGACAATATTAAAAAGGTTTTTTGTAACGGCACTATACAAAGTAAATAAACAGATTTTAGTTACTGTTTATGTACAATTGCAATACCTATTAAGAAGTGATGTGAAGATAAACATTGCATTGGCTCGATTTTCATAATGCTTTCAGAGGGAGTGCTTTTACAGTACTGCCATTTGTTCACAAAATTATGGTAATATGAGCACCTGATCATGATTTAAAAAATTATAAACAAGTAGGTTAAACAGTTTATTTTGTTTTTTCACTGTTATTTATAAAATTGGAAGAAAACTAAATAAAGTAATTTAAAAATTATAATCAATTCATTTATAAACTCTAAATCATTGCATACATTTTTTAAAGGTATAAAGTTCTTTTTACATAATTTTTACACATAGACTGATTACTTACCTAAATCTAAATCCACTTAATGTAAAAAATACTTTCATTAATCAAGATAACACTTAAAATAATTAATAAATTCTATAAACCCAATTAAATTAAAAGTCGTATTAGCATAGCTAATACCTACCATATTAAACTGTTTAAATATTCAAACATTTATGTGTAGATGTATGAACTGATATTGGAACTAATATTAATGATCCATAATTTTTTTTCATACATTAAGTACTCGATAAAAATAGTAATGGCTAGGAAAATGTAAAAAATCCATTCCCGCTGCACAATCATTAGTTTAATTATTATTGGTAGGTACACCTTCCTCACATAAATGTGAATCGAATCATTCTAAATATCATTAAGTGAGCAAATAAAATTAAAAACTGCAGGCAGTTTTTTAGAACTACAGATTACATAGATGTGAGATACTATGAAATATTTTCATTTGTACCAAAAACTATTTTTAAAATTATTTTGGTTAGGTAGGTAAGTATGTACTTTAAAGGCATTAATAATATTTGAGGGTATTAGAAGCAAATGTAGAAATCTCCACTAAAAATGGAAAATTAGTTATTGATGCCAAAATAAACTATGCGTAAACCTACCTATTTAAATAAAAGCGTAATTCAAAACCGTCTTTAAATCTTGCAAAAACAGATTTAAATTATACTACTTGATACCGTACTTAGCATTCTCCGTTGAGTTAGTGAAGCATAATTAGAAATCTCACAATTTTTTTTTCAAAGTTTTTCGGAAATATCTCAGTAACTCCTTCAATTGAGATTTCTAAGTTTGCTTATAATACCCTCATTTATTAGTAGATGAGTACCTAAGTCATTATCATTCCATCTTTGGTCAATGATTGAAGCATATTATTGGTCATCGTGCACTACCGCCAATTACAATTTTGACAAAAATAATATCATATTGGGGAATTTTTAACTTTTATTAGATGTTCCCTAATCATACGATATGTATGGCACCAATAGGAAGCGAGCTTTCTGAAAAAAAAGTACCGCGGATCTGAGTATTGATTTAAAAAGCAGTGTCTCCTGTAAAAAGTTGATTTACTAGATTGGCGGTAAAGCACGCCGACCGACGATATGCTGTTTACAAATAGCATTAAGGCAAAGGCCTGTTGGTTCCTATCTCCCATATGATTCCTGATAAGTCAGGTCCGTGTCCTGTAGTCAAGACCGGGCTGGTATTCTGATTGCTTTCCCGGGGGGTAGAGAACGCGTTGCTAGCACATAATTTACATAATGCTAACAATACTTTCTATACTCACGCAAGAGCGTTTAGAGTCGCACTCCTGAACTGCTTTAAAATCATCAGCAGTGGAAGTCTAGGACAAAAAAATCTTAGTAAAAATTCTTAGGAAACATCAACAGTTTGCATATTTTGTTTTTTTTGAAGATGCATTGTAAAAGATAAGCAAGGTTATGACTAATTAAAAAACAAAAAAATGTATTTACACTAAAATAAATCAAAATTGATACTTACTTGAACTACTTACTTAATTTTTTTAATTTCTAAGTAATAGAAAAAGGAACATGAATTTAATCAAATGTTTTGGGAAGTATTGGCGGCCTCCGTGGTGTAGAGGTCAAGGCGCTTGACTCACGCACGGAAGGTTCTGGGTTCGATTGCCGGTGAGAATACAAAAAAATAAATTAGATTTTTCTCAAGCTTGGGTTTTCTGTAATGTAATTCACCATTGTAATTGGGCCTCCTGGCCTGTTGTGGTGAAAAAATAAATAAAATAAAATAAAAAAGTAAATTATGAAAGTTTATATTAAAGCGAAAAAAATAATTGACTTAGTTTTAAAATAATGTCTGTGATACCTTATAAGGCGCACCATCAGAATTTGGAAAGTTATAAATTATTAAAAAATATTCAGGTAAGTACTTAATCTTAATATTTATACTTTAAAGCCGGCAACACTGTATGACGTTTGTAAAAAAAATACATTCAAAATTTGTTACATTGTAAAAATATTTTCGGCCAATCAAATCTCTGTAAACATTGTAACAATAACTATGATTTGCTCAAAAAACAAGATGGCCATATGACTCAAAAAATCTGTCAGCGACATTGTTAGCATCCGTCTTACTTATTAATCCGTCAATATGGTGCGGTGATGCGCTTGACGTTTGTTTTTTGTGGATTATTTTTTGTGATTGAGGTTTTATAAATAATCGTAATTTAAAAATAAGCTTTACAGTGGTGTTATTAATAAAATGCTTGGTTAATGTTTATTACGAGAAGCCGATTTTTAATTTACATAAAATATGTAAATTTTATTTTAGGTACTGTTATTTTTATTTGAAGCATTATTTTAGATCTAAGCGTACATTTCTTGCTTTTAGAGTTTTTAAATGAGTCCGTTATAAGATGACAGCATTTAATTAGGGGTGAAATTATTAATTTCATTACGTGAGATGTAAAATATTAAAAATAATACACTCAATCAGTAAATTGAACTGAAGATTCACCGTGTAAATTATGCGGCAAGCATGTGATTCGATATAATAGATGTCTATTTTCCAATATAATTAATTACAGTTATTTAAATTGCATTTATTCTTCCCCTAAAAGTGTGCAATAGTTAATTAAACGAGTTTTTATCTTTAATTTTGAAATTGTAAGTACTTATGCAAATTTTACTTCACACGTTTTAATATTTTAAGTATTTGGATATTTTTATTAAATAAATATTTCTTTAAAAAATTCTATTGATTTGGGAATCGTTTTTGTTTCGTAATAATTTATTTTAAATAAATATTTTTAGTGAACTTGTTATATGCATGTCCCAGGTCAGAGTTGGGTCTTATTGCCTGTTTAATTTGGAAACCAGTTTTCAAGATATGTATAGTAAAAATATGGATTTTGTTTGCGGAAAAAATAATATTTCTAATAGTAATGTGAAACTTTGCTGGAATCCGGAAAATAAAGGTTCATTGAAGTGTCTTATAGGCAACCAATTATTTCTATGGATTACATATATATTATTAATAAAGTTGTCTTTTTGTTTGTAATACACTTTTTATTAAATATAATTTTATTTATGTAGATACTTAAGTATACAATTTTATGAAAATAATATTCAATTACTGTGAATTCAAGCACCATCTTACATACTACAACTCTTGTTGTGGTTCCGCAGTAGTGTTGCGGACTTTCAGATCAGTAAATCGAGGTTCAAACTCTGCTCTACCATAACTTAATTCCCATTTTTCTGTTGCGGTTATGTATGATTATTTATAAATGGCTCCGAAATCAAAATATTTTGGTAAACTTTAAGGTCACGCAGCAGATCTAGAGTTTGATTCTCGACTGACTTAAAATATTTATTTAAGTATAATATGGTGTTTTTTCCCTTTGGTTGCCACGCGTGAGATATTTTTCGCATGTTACAGTGTAACATGAACATTTGCTTGTATAAATGTAGATTTTTTTTTCCGCCAAAGTAAAGTAAAGCCGTTTTTTAAAGTAAATATAGAGACCATTCAACTTTTATTTCCCCGAACAAAACGTACCCCTGTTGAAAGTATTCCAAAATCTGTTGAATTTTCTGTCATTTAAACAGTTCACACATCAATATTTCAGTCCCTTGACTGATACTTGAAATGAAGGGCTGATCATCTTGCCTTCATGTAACAAATAATCCAGATATACTGTGATTTTTGTACCAATGCAGTGCCCTTTGCACCATTATGTGTCAATAAAGGAGTGATGATGATAATGAAATCGTAAGAACAAAAATGTTTGAAAAAACTTGAAATATTTGGGTAAATCATAAAATGCAACCTAGACTGGTTTTCCAAACGCTCTCGCGGCCGTATTATCCCGTGTATCTACGTACAAAATACAAGAGCAAAACTGTTCTCTCGTGCCGCGAGAGTGGTTCAGAATAGCACACCTGATTCAGTTTTTTGGAAATCTTTTTCCTATGCTGAGCAGATGGAATTAATTTATTGTGTTCTTTCCAATCGTCAGCATAATTTTACCTAATGCTTTAAACACTTTAGAGCAACATTCATGATTTTTTTACGTCAAATAAACAATCATTGCTGTAGTCTATATGTATCGCTGTTACGAGTGTCTTTAGTGAGGACAGTTATCTTAATCCATTTAAAAGATATTTGTGTATTTACCAAAATGTTACTTTACAAGCCTATTTAATTTATTATCAAACTTAATAAAAAAAGTATTTGATCATAAAGTTTAATTACAACAAAACCTTCTTTCATAATCATATCATTGTATTAAAGAATTAAGTTGGAGTATAATATTTTGAGTTTGTTCAAATGTTTGTAGACAACAGTCTGAATTTCACACCCTAGGGAGTCATTAATATTAAATTTATTACAACAGACATGGAGAACATTTTTGAAAAGGAAATATGGAAGTCTAGGAATTTACAGGGCTGTTACACAGTGTTTAAGGTGACCACTTAAACCAACCAATGACAGGTCATAAGCCCTGTAAATGCCTTGACTTCCATATTTCTTTTTCAAAAATGTTCTTCATCTCCGTTGTAATTTGTTAATTAAGTTTAAATTAAAATACTATAATTTATTTCTTTTTTGTTTCAGGTTTAACTTTGACATCAAGAGGAGGTTTCGAGCATTCAAATGAAAAATAAGAAATTTGAAGAAAGTGCCTACGAAATCGAGGCAAAATTTAAGTCATTGGAGTTTTAATTTAAGATTTTATTACTCAATTCTAGTTGTCATTCATTGTTTAATGACCAATTATTTTTATGCAAATGTGTAAATGCGCTTTAGTGAATAATTTATTTTAAGGGTAACAATTTTGGTATTTGCAATGTTATACGCCAGTCGGAATTTGAATCTATTTAGTAAGTAATTGACAAAATCTTCTGTTTTACACAGACAACGCGTCTAAAAACTATTTGAAACAATCTACAATACCTAGACAATGCGAACAATATAACAATAGATTTACCAAGGCTGACAATTTTTTTGACAATGTATGTAAAAAAATCATAAAAGTATTGAGAGAAGCAGATATTTAGTTAATTTTATTATTATATACATATTTTTCATTTCTTATCTTTTGCATTAGTTATATTTAGTATAATTTAATTTATTGTATTTAGTGTAAACAATTTTTTTGGTGTGTTCATGAGTGTCCTACACTAATATAAAAAGAAATTTTCAATATTTCTGTATGTTTATCCAATAATATAAATAAATAAAGTAATTTTCATATTCGTCTTAGCAGGTACAATGCTGGTGATTCAAATTATGTGATTATTAATAAAAATGTTTTTATAACCATTCTAAACTGTTGTAAAACATAACTATGGATTTGTGTATGTGATTTTTGTGTCTAAATAAAGTTATACCCCTCTTTAATCCCACCCGTGATATTAATTTTGCATTTGAGATTAAAAAATGCAGTATGAAATAATGTTTGTTTTGAAAAATAACTGAAACTGTATACAATTTATAACTGTGTATAATATAATTATTGTTAGTATGATGTTTATATTTATCAAAGGAATTTATCATTTATATTATAATCTATCATGTATTGATTGATGACAACTACGCAAATATGTATAATATTTATTATGCTACTTGCTAACATTAATTTTAATTATGTGTTATGATTTTATTATGTAAACTTCATAATTTTGGTATGTTAAATTTTTATAATAATGTGATTTGGTTTTAAAAAGTCATGCAATATGTATCCAAATTCTGTATGTATAATGACTTGTATTTTTTCTTCATATTTTAGATTTATAAGAGGCTTGCAATGTGTTATAGAAAGTACCATCGACATCTCCATGAAATCAGCATCACCATTTTAATAATAATTTAAGCAATTTTGTTTTTAAAATTTAATTTAATTTATTGTTTTATCATTATCAATATAGGTTATTTAATACTTAATACAATTATAACTTTTTAAACTATGATTTGTAATTGATTTCATATAACATAAATGTTATTTTATTTATGTGTCTCATTTGTTAATTATTATTATTGAAAACATCGTATTATAATTTTTGAATAATGAATTAAAACACGATATATTTTTAATAATATTGATTAACTATTTTAACTCCTTTTCAACCTGCATGACTTTTAAAAGAGAGACAGAAGAATATAAGTATTTTAGTGGAATATGTTTTATACTAATAACTGTGATTTTTTCTAGACTGGTTCTACATGAAGTCTTCCAAAGGCACCATTCAATTGGTCGCCACAAACAATATATTTTACGAGGATATCAATAGTCACGAGAGACGCATCACATGGAGGTGTTCCAAGTTTTACACTAAGACTCCAGACCGCGACAGGTGCCAAGTTTCCATTTGTCTTCGTTCTGGCTTGATAGCTTACGTCAAAGGCCGCCACAACCATCCTGATACATTCATCGAGTCCAAACACGCTAATAGACGGTGCGACGTTGACATGTCGGGGAAATACAAAATCACTGGGCAATGGATGCCCGATAAGAAGCCATCCATCGACAGGAAGTATCCTGAGATTCGTATGAAAGTGAAAGAAATGACCAAGTTTAAGACTCAACGCAGTAGAGGGCTGATGAACCTGGCTCACATAAACATGCAGTTAACAAATCTGATGACAAGCCAAGCTCTTATCAACCCAACACCCATCAACCCCACACCTATCAATCCCACTCCTATCACATGCGAACCTACTATACAGGCTGATACCATTAACTCTAATAATGTGGTAGTTGCGGTGCCTTCTATTGTCCCCCAACCTATCAATATAATGTCTCCTAATCCTCCACCTCCAGAAGCTGCTGAGAAGGATGTCTCGTGGCATATTCCCACCTTTGAGGGTTTTTTTTAACTAAGAATATTTCAAACCTTGACATGTTTTAAACAATTATTTTTAATGCCTTTTTGCCCCTTTTATAAAATTATTATTTATAATGTCTTAAGTGATGTATTGGATTTAAAAGTACTTATTGTTTTTAAGTATGTTTGATGGATTTTTAATTTTAACATGGAGAATAATAACAAAAAATACAACACTGTTAATATATTTTGATCTCTTCAGATGATTTGTACAATTTTGATACATGTTTTTCTGAAAATAACTAGACTGTTGATGTTAGTATGATCTCTCTACATTGAATACTCATTTAAAATATTCATCGACAGCATCTACGTGTTCCTACACCATTTTGGAATGATATTAAATCTATTGATTTTGTAATGTGAACAATGTTGGTGTATGTGAGTAGTGAAAAGGAAATATTTGATAGTGGCCCAGGATGGTGCCTTAGTTTAGTGCTTTTATATACCTCTATATTTTTACAAGTTTACCAATACAATTTGAAGCAATCAATATACATATTATACATTAATTTAAGGATTGTTGCATTGCGCAATATTACATTCAGTATTAATTATCCCGAAAAAGCCTCATCACTAATATTATGTCAATTGTTTTATTATTTTAGTTTTTACTATACTATCTAATTCTTTTACACTTATTGTCTGATGAGCTTGCTGGCTTTGCTTATTACGATTATGTTACGCGTTTGATAATTATTATTTACAATTATAATACATGGATATTGATAATCAGAAATTATTGTATCGAGTAGGAATTATTATGACTCCTGGAATGCCGTTTGTTTTCGCCAAACACCAATGTTTACCTTAGTGTTTCAGGAAATGTTAGGTATACCTGTAAGGTTTCGATGAGTCGAGATAGATTTTAATGTTGACCTCTACAGAGCTCGTAGTAGCGAGTGGTGCCTGAAAAGAGGATTTTGATAGATATATAAGAGTAAGCATTCTCCAATTACTAGGTAAGGAATCTCAATGTATGTGTAATATTAGGATACGATAATTGCAGCTAAGTGATGTATTTGCCGAGTGCTCTCTCTTATAATGGTTGAGGTGGCGTTCCAGGATTCACAATTTATAATATTGAAAGTAATCGAAATTAGTAAAGTGTATGTAATCATAATCGATGGAAAGTATTAATATTAGTTTGCCTTAGTTGTGGAATTCTTATTAGTTTAGAGAAAAGGTTTGTCGTCATGTGTACGTAGATTAAACTTTATGGAAATTTTACAATTTTTACATATACTTATACATAAATATTGAATCATTCATACATATTTGTTTTATTTATCTTATCATATCACATCCCTTCCATGCGTTATGTAGATGGATTCTTGTCAAGTCATTAAGAGAAAAAGATGAAAATACACAGTAAAATCGATTGGAACATTTTTGACTTAAAAACTTGAGGATCTGCTATTTTTATGTAAAATTATATTTAGTGCATTGGTAAACATTTGAGGGTATTACTTGCGAACCCGGCAAGATCCAAAGGAAGTCCATCATGCTAATTTTGTCACTAGTTACATATAAAATATTAACTGGTCATAATAAAAATTTGAAATATTAAATAATGTTTAAGCTATTATTGTATCAGCTTTTTTTGATTTGCTCAAAATAAAGAAAGAAGGATTTTGCTGGGTTTGCAAATAGTACATTTTCCTTAGCCTGAATTATAAAATCACTTCTTCAAAATAACTTTAGTAGAACATTAGTTTATTCTATATATATGATTTTCCTGCCATGAGATTTGGCCAGCTGGACTCCAGAAAAAAGGATTTGAAAGAGTTCTGAATTTCAAATGCAAACCAAATTTGCAAAGCCAAATTACCAAAATGGATGGTATTATGTTCTCTGCGGGCCAGTGTTTTTGGGTTATATGTATAATATGGAACGCCATTTCTTTTCCAATAAGCATCCCGTAGTACATTTTATGTATATGAGTAGTCAAAATCGGGTCACTAACCTCCGGTTCTATTGAAATAGGTGTGTAAAATATTTGAAGTACCTGAGATACGAGCGTAAATTAATTTTCTGTCACTCTTCTGGCTTTCCAAAGTCTGTTGTTGAAGATAGCTTTATCATGATCCACCTTTGCATCATTTCTGTTATATGGTTTCGTCATACATATATTAAGGGCAAACGCTTCATCACAGACTAAAAACTGTGGAAGCATAGTATCCATTCCTGGTAAATTTATGGGCTTTGGAGTGTAAAATTTATGGTGAGCAATTCCTTTTCCTACTACCACTATTTCCTTCTTTACCATGGGAACCGACGTTGACATCAATAATATAATAATAAATAAATAATTCGCATCTAGGACCGCCAGAAGTACAATAGAATAATATTCCTTGTAGTTAAAAAACAGTGAACCACTGTTATAAGGAGCCTTAGTAAGTATGTGTTAAATCACTCCTCACTTTAGATGATTTTCTGTAGGCTCTGGCACTAAATTCATTTGCAGGCTTGCAAGCGCTTATTTGGTTGACTATTCTACTTATGTAACTTGCTGATATATGATAAATGAACTCCAGAGATGCATATGATTCACCAGTAGCTATAAATCGGAATCAGATATTTGTTGCAGAGGTGCATGAGTGCAAGAAAGTATGGGAATATATAGGTGATTCCTTCAAAAGGTGCAAACGGAAGAGTGAACTGAGGCTAAATAGCTCATCAGCTTTTCTAAAACATCAAAATGGATGCCGTTTGACTGCCTTTGTTTTCTTGACCAAATTCCTGCAGAAAGGATAAGTATTTTAAATGTTCAAGATGATAATATTGAAAGTAAAGAGAAGAGTGGAGCGGGGACAAGGGGAATGACAATGACTAGAGAGGACAAGTAGAGGTGGAATAAGCAATTAAGGGACAAGTGGAACTGGAACAAAATACATATAGAAAACGTAAACTGGAGAATAATTTACATTTGTCATTACTATTACTCTGGATAGACCCAGACAAAGGCAAGACGAAATTAAAAAATGGAATTAATTCATTTCAAATTGACTCCAGCTTTGAGAGTAGAGGGTAAATCTAAAGTTTTTAATTTAATGGCTGTGTGAATTGAAAAATCTTCATTTAAGTTCAAGCAACACTTCTTTCAGTCCAAATTCTAATCAAAGCTATGCATCAAACCACTATTCTCCTGTCAGTGTTGCTTCATCGCCTACTGGCCGATTGATATGAGTATGCCATCATCAGCCAATGCGAATGATTATAATTATTATCACGAGAACATGGAATTTGACAAATATTTTCTTATCTCAAAGTAAGGAAAAGTTTCTGATCACTTGTGATTATTGAAGTATCATTTCTTCTGAGTTTGGTGGCTTCATGTATTAAACTGAGTATAAAATTGAACGATTTATGGTTTGATCTCCAATATTTCCTGAATTTTTCTTCTTTGTAATGTAAATGTCTTTTTATGAGTGTTTGAAAACAGCCCAATTCTCGCGAAATGTAAACTGAGTGGGTTTCCATTCTTTTTTTTGGAAGGATTGCTAACACGATAAGAACATTATCATCTTCATCCTCCAGTTACTGCTGTTTGAGTCTTTTTCTTGTTGAAGTAAAGCTACCGAAATCTCCATAGTAAAAACTTAATCATGGTTTTTTAAGTAATTAAGTTGGGTAATTATATTTCAAATTAGCTGTGTCTCTAACGGACTACTAAATTCATGATAAAAATGTAAGCCAAGCATTTGTCACAGAAGCCATGATCCTGTTTAACCATGTTCTTAACTAACATAAGCATTTTTCTCAATACATTTCATTCTTAATACATTAAGCATTTTTCTCAGGAGACATGTTCTTCTGAATATTACATTATTTTAGAAAAAAAAACCAAGCCAGAAATTAGTCTTAGCCAAAAAAGAACGTTGTTTTAAAGAAAGGGTAAAACGAGTTAAAAAAGGTGTTTTATAAACGATTGCACAGAAATGATTACAGAGTGTGAACAAAAAATTATATTCATACATTATTGGGATTGGGGCAATAATATATAGAATCTCAAAAAATTTTATTCAGGCTCCTTAAACAATTAACAGTGGACTGTAGGTATGTTTCTTCTAAAACAGCTAAAAAATTATGTTGAATATGTTTTCTTTGTAAACAAACAACTTATTTTGATAATTGATTGATACTTTGGTATGTAAATATTTTTTTCTGCTGACTAAAAAATAACTGCCACACTTTTGGCTTCATTACTGTTAACATTGTATTTGGATAAAGATTTTGCTACATACATTCTCCAGGATTATCTAAATATACTTTCTAGCATTAAGTTTTCTTTCATGGACAACCATAAATACCTGCTTAATTCTATGTAGCTATATTAAAATCAATATCCTTGAATCTCGAGCTATCAAAACACTATTTTACAGTAAATTAATTGTTCAATGGCTCTTTCAAAGTTTATATAGGTCGACAGATAATTTCTCTGACATGGAAAACCTTAGTAAGGATTAAAAATCCAAAATCCACAGAATGAATGATAATCGTACCCCCAATAAAAATTTAAATACCACTCCAGAAGGCAGCTCCAACATTAAGATGGCTTGATGATGCGGAAAGCGACATGAGAGCAATTAGCTTGACGAACTGAAGAATAGCTGCAGGATGCGGGAGGAATTGAGACAGACTCTTGAGTAGGCCAGGGCTCACAACTGGCTGTAGTGCCGCCTATAATAATTGCGATGGAAAACCTTTATGAGTTGGGGATATGGAAGTTTAAGCATTTACATTATATCCCTAAAATAAGTCAATAAAAAAAAAAAAATCCTTTTAACCCTTATCTTGGCGAAGTGAAAAAATATTTTTTACACATTTGATGATTGAAAAGGCTTCAAAATCCCAAACAAAAATGGTTTTTCTTTGTTTAAATCAAAGTTTATTATATTTTTTGATAATACACTAGAGATTGAAAATTGTGGAAAAGCAGTTTTTACTGAATGCTGTTTTGATCGTGTACTAGCTTATGATAGAAATGTTGTATCCTATGCATTGCCATGAAAAGGGTGAATTGCCTATCTTTGAAGTATCATGAATAAAAGTTGTATAAGTTAATTGTGACGCTAAAAAACAAATGTGGCTATCTTCATTGTAGTGATACTGACTAAATTCACTTTTTGTCTTTGAGTGATCAATATAACCATATGAGTTTCTATCGTTTTTAAACATATAAAATATTCTTAGCCGAAATAAAGCAGATAGCTATGTTTAAAAAATCTCGAAAATGCCGGTGGCTGGAGACAGGCACTTTTGATTTTTAGCGTTAATTGGCTCTATGTTCTTGTTTGTTTCGTGCTCATTATTCCATCCCTAGTGTAATTTCATTAATTATCAGAATAATTATTGACAAATGTCTATAGAAGAGCACAAGACCGTTCCAGATAGAGGCGTAATCACCACCCTCAGATATGAGCCACGGATTAAAGAGAGAGAGAGAGAGAGTGTAATTTGAGGTCAACTGAATGTTTTAACGACATTTATGCTTAACCTGTAGTTTCCATATTTGCTAATGTATGCTAAAATGTAGGTAGTCTTCCGGTCTGCAGTTGATATCTAATAATATTGTTGGCCTAACTTTAAAAACCCGTAAGTCCCAAACTTACCTTTGTTCAGGGGTGAGTAAAAACTAAAAACAGTTTTTACTAGCAAAGTTTAGGTACTCAAGTTTTTTTCGATACGTTTTTCTAATAATGGAACACTGCATGAATGTATAAGTTTTACACACGTCTAAGTTATTTAAAGTCCTAACAGAAAAATGACAAAATATTATTTTTGGCCATTTGTGAACTTCCGAGTTTATAAGTTAGGGTGACAATATTATTAATTCATTTCAATGTGTTTCTATTACCAAAACATCTGCATACATAAGTTTGTAGAGCATAATGCATTTAGAATCATGAAACATCCACCAAGATTCTGAAGTTCTTTTGGTATCTCAAGAATAAACTTTTTGGGGAAGGTTATCCAAGCGAGGACACATATTTTTAAATGTTTTGTATTGAAAAAAAAACTCATTTCTTCACATGATAAAGACTTGGCTATTTTAATGCAGCAGCAACGTGGTCAAGCCTTGCTGCTGTATTAATGTTAGAATAATCTACATAACTACTCTACTATTTCATAAATCAACATAAGTGCTTTTACAGTACTTCAC
Organism: Micrasema longulum; assembly: GCF_059751315.1. Classification (NCBI taxonomy): domain Eukaryota; kingdom Metazoa; phylum Arthropoda; class Insecta; order Trichoptera; family Brachycentridae; genus Micrasema; species Micrasema longulum. The sequence continues at coordinate 219,585 of NW_028278957.1, forward strand.
TAAATGACTGTAAAAACATGTAAAAACACAGTTTTTTTTTGAAGATTTATCATAAGATTAAGATTTATGGGAAATATACCACAGGCTGGTAATATCTGGAAGATTTACTGATCAACTTGTCTTCGTGGAAAATAAATTATTTAGCAATTATACTTATTTCCTACGAAGCCATAGTTATTTTATTAACAAATGGAAACATTATTATTATTATTATGGATAACTTATAAAGCGCCATTTTCGTAATAAAATACCTCAAGGGCGCTTTACATAGTGATTCTATTGTTGAATTAATTTAATTGAAGCTTTTAAATTTATAATTTAATTAAAACAATTTATTTTGTTGTCACATGCTACGGATTTATTCAAATGATTTAGAGAACAAGTGGGTTTTAAGTTTTTTCAGAAACATCACTTAACTTTTGCAGCCTCGCACCTCTGCTGGGAGAGCATTCCATGCCATAGGGCCTGCGACCGCAAATGCGCGTTCACTAAATTTAGTGCGCTGTTTGCGTAGAGGTATAATAACTTTTCCTCTCGCCGTAGACGTAGCTGATCTAAGCGTGAGACGGCTGTCAGCTTGTTCATCTGGAATGCATAGTTCCCTTAGATATTCTGGAGCAGAGTTGTGCAGTGACTTTATACATAAGCCAACAGAGTTTGTATTCGACCCTCTGTGGAAAACGTAGCCAGTGTAGTTCCCAAAGTAGTTGAGTGATATGACTGAACTTAGAGATTCCGAAAATAAGTCTCGCTGCGGCATTCAATACTGATTGTAGGCGAGTCATTTTGTTCATTGGTAGACCTGTATAGATACCATTACAATAATCGACTCTAGACACTACAAACGCATTTATTAATTTACGGGCGGCATCAACTGGCAAATTTTTGCAAATGCATTTCATTTTTCTCAGCTGGTAGAAGCATGAACTTATCGTTCGACTAATTTGAGCGTCAAGAGATAGGTCAGAATTGAGTAAAACTCCCAGTAGTTTAACGGTGGGTAAAGCGGTACTCCCTACATTGGGTAGAGCCGTATCCTAGATCAAATTCTGTCGTCTGGCTGAAGCCACCCACAGTTGTTCAGTTTTTGATGGGTTTAATGTTAGTCTGTTTTCAGCCATCCAGTTTCCTATTTTCTTGATGCATCCATCAATTAAATTGACAAGCACACTTCTCTCGCCTGGTTTGCAATAAAAATAAATCTGCGTATCATCTGCATAGCAGTGAGACCACAATCCACATTCTTTGATAATGTTTTCTATATCTTTAGTGTAAAGGAGATAGAGAAGTGGTCCGAGTACTGACCCAAACTGATGTTCATCAGTATGCGTTCTTTGCAGCTTTGTATACTTTACTGACATCAATTTTTTTTCACATAAAAACTGTTTTCATGGTTAGATCATGTAATACATGTGGGCCTTAAAAATACTTGATATAATAAAAACCGGTGGATTTTACTTGTCTTAAAAATGTAGCTAACATCATGTAGGTATAACTGTCATGCCAACATGGAATTATTTTGCTTATCTCAATGGTGTGGGAGAAGAGGAGGATAAAATGAGTAATTTTGAACAAGGTGCTCTACATAGATCTACAGATCCAACAATATAAGGAAAATAAAGACACAATTTGTTTAGACTAATTTAATACATCTTGAATTGGTTAAACATTTACGTTAAACATTTGAATACAATAATATTTAGTATAATAATTATGTAATGACTTTCTATGACATGATTAATTTCACACAACACGAATATAACACATTTATTTTACTCTAATGAATAATTGAATGTGTTCAATGAAACTATGCCTACTTCAAGCGAATTTTCTAAAGGATAGGGATAATTTGAAATTCAATAAGGTTGTGACACTGTGTCAAGAATTAAGTGGTTCTTTAGAAGTTGGTCTTTCCAAAAATATAGTTCCCTGGAATGGTTGGATCCTCCGAGGAGAAGAACTGCTTCCACAGTTCCTGAAATTCCCCCCTGGACACTGTTTCCTTGCCCTGAAATGATAATTCATACTTTTACAAAAAAATAAAGAAGTTATAATATGTTTGAGGGAGTGATTTGAATATAATGATAATGGCATATTGAAATCTTAAACATGGGTGAAGTTCATGGGTGAAATTCATGGGTGTAATGGCTAAGTCACTTCCTTCCAGGTTCTATTATCGGTGAGATCACAATAATGATAATTTTTGTGTAGCCTGGGTGCTTCATACTGTAATTCACCACTGTATTTGTCCATTAGCCTTTAGTGGTGAAAAAAACTAAATATCTGTATGCACTGCATGATAAAAAGAAATGCAAAAAAATTATATCATATATTTAAACATCATCATTATCATCATTTCCATTCCGCACGTAATGGTGCATAGGGCTCTGCCAATGCACACCAATCATTTTTGTAATATGAAGGTAAGGTGATCAGTCTTATGCTTCAGGTACCAGTCTAGGGACTATGAAATATTCTAGTGTAAAAACACTTTTTAAATAATATTTCACACCAAACATGTCGGGAATCGAACCCGAGATCTCTTGCATGATAGGCAAATCCGCTGACCATTACACCACGAGGCCGACAAAAAATAAACAAATATAATATTTATTTATTTATTTTGTTTAAAACAAGTACAAGAATAAGTTTACTTTGTCGGGTATATGTTTGTACAAGTCGGTCACAAAAGTGTGGAAGCTGTAACAATAAGAACTACAACATATTTTTATGCTGGCAACATCACATTATAAGTGACTTGCTTTGTGATAAGTTTATGACAAGATCATAACATTTTATTGTTGTTTTCAAAATGTTGCCATCAGCATAACTTTATCCACACAAAATTGTGCATAGGAAACTGCATCTGTACACCAAATGCGACGTGTCTTATGCTTTAGGTGCCAGTCCAGGGACAATAAAATATAGCAGGGTAAAAGTATTCACGATTTTGCCAGGAATCGAACCCTAGATCTCAAGCAGGGTAAGCGAATGCGCTAACCATTACACCAAGAGGCGGACTAAATTATTGTTATATGCACTAGCAGCTATTAAGCTGATGCCTATGCACTGTGTTTAAAACATTGAAAATATGAATAGAAAACATTATAAAATGTGTTTGTCTAGGCGGTTTTTAAACTCATTAAAAATATAAAGTAAAATTAATAACTTGCCTTGGACATTTTCTGGAAGGCAGTCTTGCACTCCGCTGGCTGTAGTCCGTAGCAAGAGCAGACAGTGGTGAACTCGTCCACGTCGATGGAGCCATCATTGGAAGCGTCCTCCAAGTCAAACATGAAGTTCATGTAACGCTGCTGCCACTCAAGCGCCCTTTCAGGGTTCTGGGCATAGTCATCCCACATGGAACACCATTCGTCCACCGATACCTGGAAAGAAATGCCGAGGTAAGTTATTGGTTTTTCTGAAAGGATACTTACAAAAGTTGAATTTCGTGTCAACAAAACTTAGCCAAAATCATGTGAGGTTTATAATCACTAGAGCCCCTTACCGGGCACTGCACACTGAATAAATCTTGCTAGAATAAAGATTTCCTAGAAGAAAATGCCAAGGCAGTTTATTTTGTTTTATTGAAATGGTAATTGCAAAACGTTAACTTTCCACTTAATGAAACTAAATCGAAACCAGGTGGGGTTGATAACCATAGTTGATACTCTAGGGATGTAGAGCCCATAAGCCCATTTCCGACGGATCGTACAAACCCTCACGTGGCATGGTAAAATTACCCATGATGAATTGATTTTTATTGCAATATTTTTTTACTTGTAATTACAAGTAAAAAAATATAAATAAATATAATTATTGAGAAATTTATTTAGCTTGGTATGTGCCAAAAAGATTCTCATGCTCGGATGGAATGATAAATACAGTTCTGTTTATGAAATAAAACCAGACTCTTGGACGAGTGTTTTTGACTCGATGGCTACTCAGATAAAAATCGCGCAAAAGGAAATCGAGTGGAGATTATTCATAGTATCAGTCTTAAATTTTTTTAAATTTATATAAAACGATTATTCCTACTTTTGACATGTCCATCTTTAAGTATTATCAAAACGACTTGATCAAACCATGTCTTTCTCGGCCTTCCTCATTTTCTGCATCCATCAATCTTTACATCGTAGATCCTTTTAGCCGTTCTTTCGCTGTCCACATTACAAAAATACACATTTTAATAATGTTTGGGAGGGAGTTACAATAAAAATAAAAAAAGGAATTGCTCTATGCACCATTAGGTGCGGAAAGGGAATGATGATGATGAACATAACATATGTGAATAAAAATAATTGTTAATTGTAATGATTATTGCAATATTTGAGTTTGTCCAAATGTTCGTAGATTGTAATGATTATGTTTAAATTTATTGCAACAGAGAAGGAAACATTATTGAGAAGGGAATATGGAAGTCTGGGCATTTACAGGGCTTATGACCTGTCATTGGCTGGTTAAAGTGGCCACTTTACACACCTTGAAGATTTCAGCTCCTTTACTTCACAAAAGTCAACAGATGGAAGAGTTGAGGGAATGTGGATGTTTAAACATGGGCAGAATAGTGAGTGTTACACAGTGTGTCAAGTGGTCACTTAAACCAGCCAATGACAGTTCATAAGCCCTGTAAATGCCTAGCTTCCATATTCCCTTCCCAATAATGTTTTCCCTCTCTGTTGCAATAAATTTAAATATGAATGACTCCCTAGGGAGGAAATCCAGTCTGTCTGCAAGCCCTCGGATATACTCAAACATTGTTCAAATTTTATCTTTCACTAGAGCATTGCGCACTGTATATCACAGATACGCAATGGGTGGCCACCAACTCATCCGTGTTTCAACAATTAAGGATCTTGGGGTAATCTATGAAAGCAGATTGACTTTTCATGCTCACATCGAGAGAACATGTGACCTTGCACTAAAGATGTTGGGTTTTATTCTCTGAACTGGAAGGGTTTTTGAGAATGGGGATTCTCAAAAACCCTTCCAGTTCAGAGAATAAAACCCAACATACCCATGTACGGGGGTACACTCAGAATTTTGTACAACTCGTTGGTTCGCTCGAGGCTTGAAAGTGCATCGGTGATATGGAGTCCGCACGAAGCGAGATACTCCCTCATGTTGGAGAGGGTTCAGAAAAAAATTCTGAGGTATCTCCTACATAAGGGAGTATGGTAGTTATTCGTGGCTCTATCCCACTGGGTTCCTCTTGGGTATGCTTGGGACCAATAGTTTGCAACTTAGAAGGGATGGGTCTACACTGACCCATTTTTTCTGACTGCTAAGGGGTTTCATCGATAACTCGGCCATTTTAGAGAGTATCAATTTTTATGTTCCTGATGGCTATCTACGACAGCGTCAGCACAGACTGTTTTACCTCCCGGTTTCCAGAACCAACCTGCCTCTGGTCATGCCGATTGGAAGAGCAGTCAAGCAGCTGAACATTATCACTTTGGAGATCGACATCTTTCACATTAGTGAAACTATGTTTAAGAGGCAAATACTCTTGCTATTAGAGAGTATTATACCTTAATAATGTCGAACCATTGCTCAAGGATTTTTGGTTTGATATAAAGTTCAAATTTAACGTTTTAAATCCTTTGTTATTTGTTATGTTACTTTGTGAATAAATAATTTGAATTTGAATTGTTTGAAATTTGAAAAAACTCATTTTGTGTGAATTTATTAAACAAAGCATTTTTTATGTGACCTTTTAAATTTATTTTGGAGCACTACTATAGTATACTATTATATGTTATTGGATACCACAAATCTTTCCATCTACAGTTGTAGTTATAAAATTAAAATTAATTAAGGTGTAGTTGTAAACTTAAAAAAATATATTTCATGTATTTATACATTTACAACAATGCACCAATCATCATCATCATCATTAAAACCTGGTGGTGCACAGGGCACTGCATTGCTTAATCAAATTCAGCATATTATCTCGATCATCTGTAACTGGAAGGTAAGGTGATCAGTCTTACGCTTCAGGGATTTACCAGATAAAGTTCAAGTCATTTTGTAAGCTTTTCGTTCTATTTGTCTACGAGCGTTCACAGTATTTTGAGTATGTCCAAACGCCTGCAGATATCGCTGGATTTCAAGATACTTGGGAGAGATTATGATTGAAATGTATTGTGACAGAGATATGGAAGTCTAGGTATTTACAGGGCTTATGACTTGTCATTTATACACTGTGAAGCATTCACCATTCTGCCTGTTTAAACATCTGTGGTCGCTTAAACGACTGACTTCTTAACTACCAATCATTGTTGGGGAGAAGGAATATTCATTTGAGTGTTCAACTTATTGGTGGTCACTGGTCACATACATAATTCTGATATTCTGAATGAATTCGGTCTATTTGTCCCTGATAATTATTTAATTTATTTATTTAACTTTTTGTACATAATGTTATTTGTACATTGGCGGGCTTATTGCCAAATGGCAATTTCTTCCAACCAACCAATCATACAAAGTTGACAAAGGCAACACAGGTTGTTCTACCTACCACGATGCAGAACCAACCTGCCAATGAACCAAATGCCTGTGTTATTCAATCCTATCCTATCGCCTCAGATGTCGATATATTTCATGACAGTGGGATTACTCTTAGGAGGGCAATTTCCAAATTTGTAATATGTAGGGGAGAGTGGGGGAATTGGAGCCTACTAAAGGAAAATGGTGATAAAAATCACATTTGTTTACTTTATTATCATTTTTTATTAGTAACTTAAACCTCGTTTATTTGACTATCTTTTTATCACAGTTTAAATCAACTTCAGCCATGCATTAAGGTACAGTGAAGATTTAATTTTAAAAAGTCAATCGCTCCCATTACCCCATACATGCGGGTAATGAGAGCCCATTTAACGCTCATATGGAAAATGGGAGCCATAATTTTTACTTCTCCAAAAAATAAAGCTCCACTTATTTAAAAAGCAAATCTTAGTTGTGTGTTTGTAGATTTAAGAATGAAGTTTGATCTTTAATATCCTGTTTTCATTGATGTACGGTTGTGAAATTGGGCTTACAATGGACTTTATAGGCTCCCATTATCCGCTGACTACCACCTTTAAAAGTAATAACACAAATATCTTATCCAACTTTCAATCACAATTTGACGAATGGCACTTGAAAGAAGACGAATCTAGGTATGTAATAAACGTTAACATAATACAATAAGAATATATCTTTATCCTTACCTAAACGCTGGCAATTGGCTGTTTTTTATAAACGCTGACTGAAAAACTCACAAACGTCTCTCGTGACTCAACGCAGGGCTCTAACGGCTCATGTGCATCAGACGAACTTTCTCGATGGTTGACAGAAACGGCCAAGTGCTTAAGGTCACTCGATTGTGCATAGGTTCTGTACAATTGCCATCGCTCCGATTACCCGCCCGCTCTCATTACCCCGCGCTCTCCTATGTCAATTTTACACGACAATTTACTTTTTTTTCTTCTCTTTTCAATTTAATAAATTTGATATGTATATTTTGTAATGTGTTGAGAATAATTTGGATAAAATAAATAAAAATAAAAATAAAATGTTTTCAATGTAACTAAACATAAATAAATGAAATGAAATAAACCAACCAACAACAGGTTACACGCCCTGTAAAGCCTTGCCGTCCATATTCCCTTCTCGAAAACGATTTCCCTCTCTGTTGCAATTTATTTCGACAATGGTAAAAGCTTATTACTAATTTCTCCTCACAAAAATTGGATACCCACGCTTTTATAAGACTTGCGCCTCGGCCAACAAATACGAAATTTCAATTAATTTTATTTCTCAGCATAACGAGCGAATTTTCATAACGAGAACCTATTAAAGAGGACAACGTTCCTCGCAAACGCAAGTAAGTTCATTAGTAAGATATCTGATTAAAGGAAAAGTGTACGGGAGATTGCAAAAGCTGGGAGTAGCCGTGATTAAACTGGGAAAGTACCCACCCATTATTTTACTGCACGCAAAATCGTAAGTCTCGGTACTCCATTTAGAACAAAATCAAACCTTTGCAAGGGACATTTTTGTGCATTTTTTATTTAAATTAATTTTTATAATGGGGTTTTTGGAGTTACCAAAAAGAATAGAGCTAAGTTGGGCTGCTTTCGAAACTTAAATATATTTTCGAAAATAAAGAAGTCCCTACATGCTTAAAAAGACAGGTATATGAATCGTGCATATTGCCGGTGACAACATCTCAAAAACAAAATATATGAATATTTGGAGATAAAATATTCCACAGGGATACAATATTAATATTGATAATTTAAATATAAATTCTGTGGATGAAATAAAATATCTCAGATAGATATTTGAATTTCAAAACACATTCTCAATATGCAACAAAAAAAAATCTTTTTTTTTTCATTTATGGGAAGATTGCGAAATGTAATAGATGTAAAGAATAGTGTTCTTAAATATAAAACAATCACATGTCCACACATACATTACTGTTCTTCCATTTTTTTTATGTATGAAGGAGAAATGAAAAATGTACAAATTCTTCAAAATAAGGCGATAAAGATTATACTCAAAATAAATATCTATTCTAATGTAGCAAGAATATACAAAGAAATTGGCTTGCTCACCGTAAAGCAGCAAATTAAATATAATGTAGCAATTTTTATGCATAAAATAATTAAGGGGACGAATAAAATAAAAACAATAATAAAATTTAACCAACAATGTCATACATATGAAACAAATAAAAAAAAGAAAATATTACCAATGAGGAGAAAAACTGAATTTCAAAACTCATTGTACAAGGGATCGAAGCTGTACAATGAGTTACCTGAAGATGAATAAAGCATATGGAAAAGATCGAAATATTTAAAATTTGTTTGAAAAAATGTTATTGAGAAATTTTGATTAAAAAATTGTAAAGTTATTAAAAAGTTTATATTAGTTCTTAAGATGTTATGAACTTACTTAATATAGCATAAATAAACATACGAACTAGAAACCATGTCTGCAACACAAACAATTAGCCAGAAATTAAAATGCACGCAACGATCCATGTAAAAACAGATGCTCGGTGTGTGTTTAGACAATTGATATGGCAGTGGGCAGGACAGTTGACGAGGCAAAATGATGGGAGATGGACCCCCAGAATAGTAAAGTGGAGACCATGGGCAAACAAAAGAAGTGTTGGAAGGCCACATAAAATATGGGTTGACGACATCGCCTCTAATGTCGGTAAAACATGGATGATGAAAGCGGGTGATAGGAAGGAATGGAGACGTTTGGAAGAGGCCGCCATACTCTACCCAGCAGTGGAGAGAATAAGGCTGAAGAAGAAGAAGGAAGAAATAATGGGTTTTTATGTGATTTTTTGCCATTATTACTATTTATTTTTTCACATTCTAAATTTTCTGTTTTTTATTGTTAGCAAATAAGTATGAGAATTTTTTATGTTTTGTTTTTGTTTGTAAGAATTAAATTAAAGCATCCGGTGTACATCAACGACATTGGACTTAAATAGACGCGTTACAAGCGAGTGGTAGATGGCATATCGATTCGCGAGTAATTCATTCCTTTGCCTTTATTCTCTAACAGACGTGTGTCGTGATCAGACGTGACGCTGCGTAGAAAAATTAAAAATGTATACGCCAAGCACTTAATGTGGACTTGAACGGCCGAGAAAATCTAAAAAATCTTATTAAAATTCGTTACTCGATAAAAGGATTTATCTACTGCTTTTCTGACAGATCGCGACCTCCAGATTGAAAAAAAAAAGAAACATGTCTACTTAAAGAGAATGTTTCATTCTGGAATTAATTTAGATTGCAACACCAGATAATGCAACATTAAAAATTGTGACTGTTTTAATAATTTTTTTTTCACAATTCAAACAATGATTAATAATAAAAATAACGTGATAATAATAAAATAAATATTTTTTTATATTCATTTATTTATTTACATACATAAGTTTATTGTACATTATTTGAGACATTACTTTACATTTTTTTTTGCACCACAACATGCCAGGAGGCCTAATTACAGTGGTGAATTACATCACAAAGCACCCAGGCTTGAGAAAAATCACATTTTAATTTTTGTGTTCTCACCGGGAATCGAACCCGGAACCATCCGTGCGTGAATCAAGCGTCTTGACCACTACACCACGGAGGCCACAAGTCCCAACTCCGCGGGACTAAAAGTTCTGTGTTGAGATGGGATTAGCAATTAGTTGACACGGGCACATGAGTATATCACCACAAATATAAAAAAACAAGAAACATGAAAAAGAATTTTAAAAAAAAAAACATATTATATATGGCACATCAATATAGTAAACAGTAAACTCAAACATTCGGAAAATCATCAAGGAGTTTCCTGCTTAAATCCCTCCCACTAAGGAAAATCCAGTCCTTAACTACTTTCTTGAAAATATTTTTTGTCCTCGAGAGCTTAATACGCTCTTGGTACACCAATCGCAGCGTATCTTGATATTTCTTGTTACATGGAGCTAAGAAGATCAGTCTTACGCTTCAGGTACCAGTCCAGAGACTATGAAATATTCTAGTATAAAAACACCCTTTTAAATAAATATTTCATATAAATCATGTCAGGAATCGAACCTGAGACCTCTTGCATGGTAGGCTAACGCTTGTCAATTACACCACGAGGCTGACAAAAAGTGTATAATATTGCATTATGACGAAAATTTTAGATATTTATTTATCTTTTTTTTTCACGTTATAAGCAATAATAAAAATAATGTGTACTCACTGGAGTTACCCGTGCCGAATACACTTAACAGTATACTTTTTTTATTTTTTTTACATGTAAGAATATACAAAGAAGACGTTACATACAGAGATAAATTACAAAATATTAAGACAGTTTTAAGCACAACGTATTTCTGTATAATTTATATTATAAAACGCACAATAAAAGAACAAAATCATAACATAAACTAAACGTTTGTGGATCAGGTGATTCAATATTGGTTTGGGCGAATGAGATAATCCATTTTACTTCTACCCACCTCCACTATCCATTTTGTTATGGTCCTTTTTAAACATTTTCTCAAAAAGGCTATAAACTTGTTGGTTTAATGGAGAGTGGAAGTAGGTTATTTATTTTTATATTTTACTTGATTTAGATAAGAATATTAAAAGACCCAGAATGTCTTAAGTTTTTATTTGTACCTACCTTCAGCTCGAAAGTATTTCTAGAGCATTTTAGTAAGTGAAGGATAGTCGAATAAAAAGTACGGAAACTTAAAAATACATAGTAAAAAATACTAAATTATTTTTGTGTTGATAGTAACTAATATCGAACAAAAGCTTTGCTTTTTGACCTCGAAATGCGTCTCCATGATTAATGGCAAGTCTATGCTAAGCTTCAGGTTTTGAAGAAACGACAAATTTGTATTACTTACGAGTAATGAAATAAATTTACCGTGAACACAATATGACTCACGACAGAATTATTGAAATAAAAAATTAAGCCTCTACCTACCCTTTTAGGAAAAAAAACATTTGCTCATGCTTTATTTATATTTAAGAGGATGTTGCCAGAAAAACAATGTTTTAAGACCGGTGGGATTTTAAGAACAATACATTCATTAAAATAACCTTTTATTACGTCAGCTCAAATAAATATAAAACTTACTGTATTTGATTTAAAATCGACGCAAAAGGAAGTCTAGCGTGTGTATTGTTAAATATCAAGCATACTTTTAAAGAGTTAGTAATTTTAAGTAGTATTATTGATTTCATTTTTTTATTATTTCGACGGCTTACGCCTTTGATAAAGTATACAATAATATTGAAAAACAATTATAAGAAAACAAAATACCTGTACACAAGTATAGAAAATAAAGATACATAAAATAAAATCAGTAGAAAATAAAGAAATGATAAAGGAAAAATAAAAAAGAAATTATAACATAGGTGTGCAGCAAATTAACAATAAATAAATAAATAAAGTATTGAAGTAACAGAGGCGATGTATGTTTTAACAGTAAAACAAGTATAACACTTAGTACGTTTTTATAATTTAGAAAAGAAGTGGTTAAAAAGTAATGATTTTCATTTGTATAAAGATAAATGAAATAAATCTTTGTTTCCATGTTTTTTATAATCCTTATGAACTTCATCGTAAGGAAGTAAATTCCACTAGATTGAGACACAAAAACAAAAAATTAAAATTTGGCCGCGGCCACTTTCATGTTTAATTTATTATCTTCAAATTGTTAGATCAAATTTTAGTTCAATACTTAGTTTTTATTGAGATCCCAGATACCTAAGTTTAGTCTACATTTGAAATGGCGTAATCTGCCGGTCTAAAAGTAATTATATTTTGGTTACCTAAAACTTTTAAGGATATTTTTTAACAGAAATACCTTTAATAAATAATGTTTTTATCTAATTTATATTTTTTTGTTTTTTTTATTATTGCGCGATTAAAAAAAACATTCGTTTTAAAATGGGAAAATCGTATGATTTCCTAATTTTGCGTTCGTTTTACCAGACTACAGCCTTCAGGTCACTGTAGATAAGCTAAATAGGTACTCCGCATGCCTAGCTTTGCTTTGCTTTTGAGTTTATTTCAAAGCGCTTAATTCGAATTTTTGTATTTCTGTATTAGCAGCACGCAGATATTTTACCCATGTACCTAGTACCAAGTCAGCCCGTAGTGTAGTGATCAGCACGTTTGTCTGCCATGCAAGAGGTCTAGGGTTTGGTTCCCGACATGGTTGACATGAAATATTTATTTTAAAAGGTGTTTTCAAATTAGAATATTTTATAATCCCTGGACTAACATCTGAAGCGTAAGACTGATCATCTTACCTTCATGTAACAAAAATGATCAAGATACACTGTGATTGGCGTACAAATACAGTGTACTATGCACCGTGGAAAGGAAATGATGATGATCTAGTATCAAGTTACTCCCTCCCTAATTGAACCTCACCGCACTCCCCTGATCAACATATTATACACAGTAGCGGCGTTAGGGTAGGGCGCCAGATATAAAGGGGCGCTGCAGGCGCCCAATTTTATCCACTCGCTCATCGAGCGAGTTCAACTTACTCGTAAATTTCTTAAATTTAGCGACAAACTCGTTATAGTGGCCCACGATGAGACTATAACTACTCCAAAAAAGTCATTTGAAGTTGAATTTTTCTGCAGCCATTTGGACACTACCTCAATTTTACCCAATGAAAGATTTGAAAAGTTGAATGAGTACTCAAAATCTTGGTTCAATATAAACAAGATTCCGAAAAAACCAGACCTTCTCAAACTTTGTGGTAATTTCCAATTGAAATTAACAGTAGATTCTAAATCCGATATAGATGGTTGTATGTTGTGTGATGAACTCATAAGTCTGACATAATTTTTGCCTGATCAGAATGTGGTAAATCCTATTATCAAAGATCGTAACTTACAAGAACTGTACCCAAATTTATGGATAGCGTTGCGAATATTGATAACTATTCTCACCTGTAACGATTTCTAGTAGGAAAAGATTTTTTTTTAAAAGTTTAAACTGTTAAAAACTTCAACAATGTTTGATTATGTCCAAATGCTTGCAGACTGGCTGGATTTCCTCCCTAGGGAGTTGTTCATATTTAAATTTATTTCAACAGAGAGGGAAATTTAAAAAAAAAATTTATTTCAACAGAGAGGGAAAAAATTTTGAGAAGGGAATATGGAAGTCTAGGCATTTACAGGGCTTATGACCTGCCATTGGCTGGTTGAATGTTACACAGTGTGTAAAGTGGCCACTTAAACCAGCCAATGACAGGTCATAAGCCCTGTAAATGCCTAGACTTCCATATTCCCTTCTCAAAAAAATTTCCCTCCCTGTTGAAATAAATTTAAATGTTAAAAACTTATCTACGATCGACAATATCTCAATCTAGATTCACAAACCTGGCATTTTTGTCAATCGAAAATGAAATTGTGGAAAACATAAACTTTAGTACGTATAAAAGAGTTCATTGATAGAAAGGCTATAAAAGTAAAATTTTAATAGTATTTTTTTAATAAATAGTTATTTCATTATAAACCTTTTTTTTTTTTTTTGTATGGGTCTGAAGGAGTGGATAATAGGGGGCGCCGCAGAAATCCCGCCCAGGGCGCTGGTAGTGCTAAAACCGGCCCTGATTATACATGTACTTTCTACGCACTGAAATGAACTGATTTTAGTTTTAAAAAACATTAATAAGATGTGGCATGATTAATAAAGTTTTACTCAAACAAAGAAAACGACTGTTGTGACTTATACAGTTTTATATATAATTTTTTACTGTTAGATTTATTCGGTAGTCTGGCATACACTTAACCAATTATCCGTGTTGCCTGAGGCATTAGCGTATGCATACATTAGGCATTAAATCCGATGTATTATTCAAAGCTGCGAGAAAATTACTTATCTTTGAGTCTTGCCTCTAAAGACCGAGCAGTCAGCAGATACCTTAAAGGTAAGACAAAATAAATTCGAGCCTAAATAATGGATGAATATTCAATTCATGGATGCATAATCCTTTTGGTACGGCTAATGTGAATACCCTAATACAAGGAACTCACAATATTTCCCTACGTCACTTGGAGACTTACATTACATTAGCTAAGATTTACACAGAGTTCTAAGACTTGGATAAATAAGCTTAGACTTACAGTAGCTAAGCTGAACACTAATTCAGGAAAAATTAGATTACATATATGTATGTATGATATTGATTGAGATTATCTTTTTGAAACTCGTCCACAATACAAAATATAATGAACAAAGACAGTTACATAAGTCGAATAGATTTTCTAACTTTAAATAAATAACGTCTCCGTATTTTAATTTAATGTTTTTTTTAGGTTACTTATTAGATAATAGCCATTGAGTATGTCAAAAGATTTCACTCCATAGGGAATTATTAAGATCGAAGTGTTTTCAGGTGTCACCTGGTAATTGAAATAATTCAGTCAGACGAATCCCACCCACATCAACGTAGGTTTAAGCTGTTTTGCTTCACAAAAGTAAACAGATGAGTTGACAAAATGTGGATGTTTAAACAAAGTCAGAACGGTGAATGTTACACACTATGTAAAATGGGAACTTAAACCAGTCCAGAGGTGGTATTCTGAATCATTTCTACCTCCCAGAGAGTGGATAATTTAGGAATTTATAGTTTTTGAATGCGACGACACTTTTCTTCATATAATGGCCATACTGATGATTAAATGTCAAATGATGTATAATACTGTTTAAAAACGGAAATAAACTAATATGCCTTGGAAATTCAACCTAATTAAATGTTTTGGGTAATGCTTAAGGTCGCAATAATGTTCTAATTAAAATCACCATATTCGATTTCACGTATTTATATTTATTTGACGTTTAATAATCAGTGTGGTCAGTTACTTAGCAAAATGTAAACGCATGCAAACAATTAAAATCCCCATATAATTTTATCTCTAAGGGGTAGATAAGATTCAGAATACACCCCAGGCTCTGTAAATGCCTAGACATCCATATCCCCTCCTCAAAAATGTTTTTCCTTTGTGTTGCAATAGTTTGTTTGTATCTCAGAACCGAAATTTTAAAAGTGGTCTAGAATCATCGTCTTAGCTAAAGTCATGAGCTTCCCTGGCAATATTAGAATAGGGAAATATCACCTACTACGAATACCGATAAAAAGATATGAAATGGGTTTAGAATAATTAATTGTATTTTCAAAATAAATATGGGTATTGTGGAGAAATGTTTTCATACATAAATGTAAAAAAGAAATTTAATAAAAATACGTTCGTAGAAAAACGCGACGTGTTTGGCCTTGGTTGTTGTGACGTCAAGATTCGTGATAATGTTCTAAACAAATTTCAATAACCAGGAACAAGTAAACATGAATCGTGACGTATTAGAGGCGCGGCAAATGGAATGGCCGCTTTTGCGGAAATTACAAATTTAAAAATATTTTTTATGTTACTAATAATTACCAAAAAAAAAGTTTTTTGCTGGACAGTATTTCATAGACTTGTTACTTTAAAAATGTAAAAAGAAACTGATATTTCCCTATTGTGCGTCCCTCTAGACTTATTTTCTAGGAAGAGACAGAGAAAATACGGCTCAAGGTCTGTTAAGTTCGCCCCTCTGAGGGTTGCGCCCCTAGTTGGCGCCCGCCTGGCCAGACCCCGGCAAGGACGTTGTCTACAATTATTTAGTTTGGTAACCTCAATTATTTATTGTATTTGGTTAATGTAGCGATAAGTTTTCATATTTTCAAAACGTTTTTATGCTCAAAAACGTGTCGGCGTAATACAAATAATCCATCAACTATCAACATATCGTACGGAAATGTAGTACATTCGTTCACAGTGAATATTATGTCGACTGCAACGACAATTTTCAATTGCGTTTTGTGCTCACCAGCATTGTCGTGTCGTTACTACCATAAATGGAAAATTGGATGCAGAACAAAAGGAAATGATGACCTACATAGTCATTTTATTTATTTATTTATTATGGAAATCATACAGTCTTTTATAGAGAATCAGGGTACAAGAAAACAATAAAAAAAGCAAGACCAATTACAGATTTCACATGAATTTATTATGAATACAAAAGGAGAGGGAAAATAAATTTAATTCTTAAAAAAGAAATATTATACAAATTTAATAAAAAGTGCCTACATAAAAGGAAGAAGATATATATATTGGTAAAATATTCGCAAAAAATAGTTTGATTTTTCACCACACATATTTTTAATATGGATGAAATTGCTTTTATTTTATTAAAATCAAAAACTTATGTAAGTGTGCTTAAACAATTTATTTTTTAAAAATTATCAAAATTCAAAAAAAATATTGCAACTTAAGGATAATTATTTTTTCGGTTTGAACATTAATTTCTTTTTTTATTCTTGTGTTATTTTAGAATTTTTGTATATTTTTATTATTTAAAATAATGTACACTCACTGGAGTCTCGTGCCGAGAGAATAATTTTACATAATTTTGAAACCTAATTAAATTTTACTTCTACATTTGTTTAAGTAACTTAAACGTTTGCTTAAGTAACGCTAAAAATAAAAACGCTTTTTTTAAATCTATTTGGTCTAATCTACTTTTCAATCTGTTCGCAACTATATAATATATGATATTATATAGTATCCACTTCTTGATCGAAATTTTATAGTGAGTAGATACTAATTGTCCTAAATTGTTAATAAATGTAAAAGGTTTATAAATTAAAGGCAATACTGCACTTGATAAACTAATTTTTTTTTTAACCAAATTAAGAATTGATTATTTGTTTTTATGTACAAACCTCTGGCTTTCACTGTTCATGAAATTTTGTAATGAATAGAATATATTATATATCGTCATTTATCGAAAAAAAACCAGTGACACTACATACATAAAACCGATATTTTTTTGTTGTGTTACGATTATGTAGGTGAAATATAAGAGTATTTCATTATTAGGTAGTACCGTATAGTAAGAAATAAAAACTGTGATTAAATAATCAATGGTATAAGAAACTGACCGTTTTGATCTGTTGGCAAAGTGATCTCATGTAAGCAAAAATAATTGGTCTCAATCCGACATTAAATTGTTTAATCGCCTTTATT
Source organism: Micrasema longulum (assembly GCF_059751315.1). Taxonomy (NCBI): domain Eukaryota; kingdom Metazoa; phylum Arthropoda; class Insecta; order Trichoptera; family Brachycentridae; genus Micrasema; species Micrasema longulum. The sequence goes on from NW_028278957.1 coordinate 237,185, forward strand.
TCATAAAATTAAATATCAATACCCAACAAATGAATTCCCATACTTAGAAGTACCCTAGGTACTCAAACCACTTAAAAGATTATAACATAGTCTATGGTTAGTATTAAAGTAACTTAACATGTCTGTGGTTCGCGCGTGATGTCTTTAAATATCCTTAAATAATAACGCGTCACTTCTTGACATATTATTTAATATACGCCTTTAATTCGATATTAAACATACCCACTGGGTTCCTTTTGATAAAAAAGATTACAAACATGTAATAATATATATCGCAACCCTAACATGTAAAACTCTTAAATCCACAAATGGTCAAAAATGATATTTTGGCGTTTTCTGTCCTAATATTATCCTAATTTCAAATAACCTACATATGTGTAAAACTTGATTATCGATTGAAGTAAAATCCTATAATATGTATAACATACCAAATATTATTTTATTAAATTTGCATGTACAAGCTTTACCTCCCCATTAAAAAACAGCTGTTATTTTGAATTATTTAGATTATTTATGTATGTATCTTTTGATATTTATTTTGTATTTTAGTAGATTTTTTTTTTGACCAACTCTTCTGACCAGAGTATTTTTTGGTTGAATTGAAGATATTGTACGTCCGCCAAAGTACTTATTCTTCGTAATAAAAACTGTGTTTACTCTTTTCTAAATAAAAGGAAGTTTGGGATTTACGAGATTATATTATTTTGATTTATGCATATTATTTATCTAGAGGTAAATAAAATAAAGTTTTAATTATTATAATAACTACAAATAATATTTTTGTTAATTAAATTTCAGTATAAAATAAATATATTACTGAAAATGAACACAATTGGATTTTAATTTTCTGTTTCCAAAAAAGCCGTTTCGTATCAAATTTGGTTAAATCCAATTGTTTTATGGGCTTGATTGGTAAAGATCTTTGAGTAATAATACGTTACTGGCTAAAAGAGTCAACCATACGGCCAAAAACTATTCTATCAACCAAGAAGTTACCTACTGTTTACAGCAATACCACAGGCAGGTACTCAGGTCGAGAATCGCAAGCGCAAATCGAAACCGTCCGTTACACGGATGTTGTTAAACTAAAAACTAAACCAAAAATTTGTAATGCTTTTGTTCTATAGACTAGTGGTTTTTAAAAATTGTTAATAGACTATTCAACTAAGCCAAAACAATTTAAATGTGTATCGTATTATCGCGCTATGAATTTTTAAAGTTTTGTATATCTGAAATTCCTCTGCGTGTGACGTCTCTTCCGCTTCTTCTAGGTAAGTTCTGCCGGTTGGTCTGTTGACGGTGTAAACCGAAAATCTTCCAGAACTCTCTTATCATTGGTTGATTCATAGTACTAGTGACGTCGCGCAAAATAGTTCGTATTTTTAGTTTTTTTTTTCCGTATATTTTTATTATTATTTATTTTATTTAGTTCTATGATTAACATAGTCTAATATATATTTACAACACAATATTTACATCTATACTTATTCTAACATTATTTATCACTATTAAACACTATTATACACTTAATATCCTAATTTATAATATTCACTGTTCATATGTACATTTTCATTAATTATATTCACTATTTACACTATATATTACCTAATATTTTTCACATATATACTTTTTACATTTAATTTTAAATATATTTACATTTATTTTATTTTTTATGCTTTCTGGCATTTCCTCAAATAACTGTATTCCCCTGTACATAAAGCAGTTCTGGGACATTGCTTTTGATTTCTTTTCCAGTCTTATATTTTTAGATCCTCTTGTTGCATAGTTATGAAAGAACTCATTATTTTTTAGTTTATTTTGAAAATATCTCGGAACTATTCCTTTAATAATTTTGTTTATTTATTATTTTATTTATTTCGAGAAGAACTTTTCATTTATTACTCTGAAGTAACGACACAGTTTAATTTTCTCAAAGAACTACGTTTTCTTAATGTTTAAAAAATATCAATGCAAACAATACGTTGGCATTGTATTAAATTCGGTTTGTATGTTTTTTTAAGCCACGTGGTGAGTGAAGAAAATAAACCGTCGGTAAAACAAATATATTTTTCCCGCCTAAAGAAATTGATCGAATCTGTCAAACGTATAAAGTTCTTTATTCCATACAGTTTACTTTAGAATAATGTAATATCAACAAGTTTAACCCCTGGTTGGATCAGAATATTCAAAAAGTTTAAAAAAAATAATAAAATAGGAAACGATGAACGTAAGCTTAATCCTGTCGAAACGCGACCTCACAGGCAAATGTGTGGTAAAACTACGTACTTACGAAAGGTGTACAAATGTGACCCGTACATTACGTAAGGCTGAGATAAGCACTATCGACAAAATCGAGAAAGGAGTTCTGCTTTGACATGTAGAGCGAATGGACGGCGAAAGAACGGCTAAAAAGATTAACGATGCTAATGTTGATAGATGCAGAAATCGAGGAAGAGCGAGAAAGACATGGCATGATCAAATCCAACAAATACTTGAAGATTGACAAGTCAAAAGTCGGAATAGCCGGCACGCGTGCATGAGAAGATGTATGGATGAAAGGAAGAGAGATCTGTTTAAATTTGTTGCAACTGAGAAGGAAATATGGGAGTCTATGCATTTACAGGGCTTATGACCTATCATTGGATGGTTGAAGTGGTCATTTTACATACTGTGTAACATGCACCATTCTGCCTATGTTTGAACATACACATTTCCTGAACTCTTCCATCTGTTTTTTTACACAAATTTTAATTAGTATGAATGTATTCTTGTTTTATGTTTTTTCTTTATATATCCTACGTTTTTAATTTTTTTTTCATGTACTCGTACTTAAAATTGTATAAACTCTAATAAATAAACAACTGAAACAGTGTAAGTCACTCTCCAAGCACAAGAGTTAGTCTCTTTTTTTGGAGAGTCACAGTGATAACATTTACTAGATGTGTAAAAGTAGATATGTTTAGAATTTTACAAAAACATGTACTTTTTATGAAATTTATGAATAAAAAAATATAAAAAAGTAAAAAAATACATTAATTTAAAAAATATATAAAAACATAAATACTCCAATGAAACTTTTTGTGGCAAAAATGGTTTAATGTGACTCCTAAGCTTGTCGGCTTTTAGAAATTTCAACGATATTAGGTCTTAAATTTGATATGGCTCCTCTCATTTCTTCATCCAAATTGCTAAGTTTTTCACGTTTCTTCGTTTTAATATTGGCAAATGTCGAAAAACTTAGCTCACACAAATATGAGGTTGAAAACTGTCATTTAAAAAAATAAAATAAAGATGCACTTTTGTTATAAACAGCAAACACACAACACTATCGAAATAAACACACAAAAGATAATTTAATCACAGGGTCTGTCTATTAGCTATATAAACCCAATAACGCAAGGGGAATCCCCTGCGTGGAAGAGCTAATAACCGAGCAACGGTTCTCTTGACCACTGTTGTAAGGTGAGCGCACCCAACTTCACTTTGCAAGGGTGCTGCCATCTAGCCATTATATTTGCAACTCACACAGTAAATGAGTCAACATTGAATTTTGGTTTTCAAAATTTCGCGGAGCACTTGCAACAAGCTCGCGGACCACTGCTCTAGAATGTATGATGCATGCCTGGAGAGCGAATTGGCGATGAACAAAAGTAAGTCAAAAGTGATGGTATTTGAAAGGGGAAGCGAGGTTACTGACTGCATAATAAATGTAAACAAAGAATGTCTTGAACAAGTAGAAGAATTCGTGTATCTGGGAAGTATGTTTTCAATAGATGGAAGAGTAGAAAAAGATGTTGAAAGGAGGTAACAAAATGAATGCGGGTAACAAAATGAACGGCGTACTAAACACAGTAATTGCTAATAAAAATATGTCAATCGAAGCTCAACTGGCAGTGCACAACGTAGTTTTAGTCCCAACACTTATATATGGAAGTGAAACATGGAACTGGCAGAGGAAGGATGAAAACCGAGTGATCGCGGTTGAAATGCGATATCTTAGGCGAATGTGTGGGAAATCAATGCATGACAGGGTAACAAATGATGAAATCATGCTAGAGTGTAAATCTGAGTCAAGTATAACTGATAAGATTAAGAAAGGGTCTCTGAGATGGTTTCGTCACGTAGAATGAACGGACGACAACGGTAACGTGAGACAAGGACTACCAAGGAAGACGTGGCATGATCAGATAAACCAAAATCTTAAGTCTGTTATGTCAAAAGCAGACAGAACCGAAGGGCATGTATGAATGTGGAAGAAGCTAGGAATATATGCCAGGATAGACGTGCGTGGTGGTCCATTTTCTCTGCCTACCCTTACGGGGAAATGGCGTGATGGAAGTAGTAGTAGTTATCCATTCGAAATGATCGGTATCACTCTGAATTACGTCTTCCGTTCGAGATGTTTCGGAATCATTCGGGCGTTCGTTATATTTATTTAAGCATTGTTCAATTTCGGAACGCCACAAAACCGCCCCTAAGTAGTGCCTACTAACTTCACTCATCATGAATATTTTAGTATCTCGGCTACCCAATAAATGTCATTTTAAATAATTTGGTTTATTTCGGTTATTACTGAGGTTGATAGCGCGTCAGGTATCTTTATCCGAGAAGTCTGTTATTTACATTCCGAACGGATGATGCGTCAGGTATTTCCGAATATGCGACCTGCATTTCCCATCACAAATTATTATGTAGGTACATTAATTTGAGCTTAATAAAGTAATACTTGACACGCTTCCGCTTTGTGGTATGTATTTACATAATTACGTTTTGTATGTGAAATACACTCCCAAATCAATCATCCTAAATGACAGGTTAATTCTGTTCAATCGTAATTAATAGCAAAGTTAAATTAATTAAGAACGTCTAATTAGTATATACTGCCACGCAGTAATCATAGATTTTGAGGAAGCACGTATCCACCTACAGTAATTTATAGTAATTGTGATATTTTATTTTCTTACTAAATGCATACCAATGAGGAACTAAAATCGAGGCTTTGCTAACAGAAGTCATTAAAACAAGTTACGGATGACACCAAAACAATTAAACGCTAAAACAATACTCACTTACAGATTCAAAAACTACTCTTACTCAAATGAAAGACACAACCCCTACAATACATCACATACAAATAATATAATCACTAGACCCTCAACAAAAAGACAACTTAATCTAATACAAACGAATACCACTTTCGGACAAAAGGATTTTGAATATTATTCTATTAAAATTTATAATCTACCTACCTAAAAAGGAAAAAAGAATGGATAGTGGATCTAGGTAGAAATAAAATGGATTGTCTCATTCGCCAAAAACAATATTGAATCAACTGCTCCACAAGCGTATAGCTTATGTTAGGTTTTTGTTATTTTCATTGTGCGTTTTGTAATATAAATAATATAGATGTACATATATACCTAGTTTTTAAAACAGTCTGAATATTTTGTTAATTATATCTGTTTATTATGTTTTCTTTGTTTATTCTCAAATGTAAAAACATAAAAAAAAAGTTTATTGTTAAGTGTCCTTGGCACGGGTAACCCCAGTGAGGTCACATTATTTTTATTATTGTTTATAGTTTGTAAGCGTAAAATATGAATGAATAAATAAATAAAAAATCGCATTTAAAGCTTTATAAATCTTTCAACGCATTATTTCCAGTGAGAAAAAGATGCCAGTAGCTCAATCACAAATAACTATCGACAGCATATTTAAGCATGGGCAGGAAGGCAACTGTGAATCGGGTTGTGGTCCCGTGGCTAGTGTTACGGACTCACGGATCAGAGGTCAGAAGTTCGAACCCCTCTCTACCACTACTTGATTTCCATTTTACCATAGTGAGTTATTTACAACTCGTTGAAAATGGCCATCAAAATTGAAATATTCGGGTAAATTATATAAACGCTATATTTTTTTTTATATAAAAAAAAACGGCCTACGATCTGAAATGTCATATTATACGTCATCGCTATTTAAATATAGTTGGATTTTTTATGTGGCGCTATTTTTGTGAAAATCACCTCAAGGGCGTTGTACAATTAACACTTTGTATTCCGGAGCTGTGTAAACACGTAATTATATAACCATGCGTTGTGTCCCGGACCCGTGTTTTTACGTGGTTTACCAGCTGTCTAAAAAAGTGCATTTTATTGACATCTAGTGACTTTTATTAGTACTTTTTCGCTGCTGGTAAACCACCTGAAAACACGGGACCGGGACACAATGCATGGTTATTATAATCGCGTGTTTACACGGCTCCGAGATACAAAGCACAAAAAAAGGAGTGAGGCCCTTTATATTTGCGAACATTGCAATGTGGCTCTCCATAAAGGCCAATGTTGGCAAAACTATCGTACAAAAATTACTGATTTAATTATTTCAAATAAATCTGAGAAGTTTCAATTGATTTATTTTCTAGTATTTTCATAATTATGAGACTAAGAATCCCTTCACAAAGCATGAAATATCAGAAAAGTAGGCCGGGCACAGAGTAAATTCTATGTGTATTCGGCCGGTACTCAAAGTGTTAATAAATATCCCAACACGGCTTGCAGCTACAAAGTGCATAGACAATTTGGATTCTAGTAGGAACTGTTTACAATTGGAAAAGAGGACTCGAATTATGATCGATTCCAATATTGGAGCTTAATAATAGCACGTTTTGCAGCTACAAAGCGCATGGACGGTAAAAAAACTAACCCCCATTTACATTATTTTGTTATTTGACCATATGAAAAATTAGTATGCACACAAAACAAATGAGTTTTTCTTGTAAATCTGCGATATTTTTCTCTCGGCGAGTACTTTATTGGTGAGTCAAGGAACCGAAGAAATGTTGTAGTCACCTGCACATAAATCGGCCCCAGAAATACTCTCAAGAGATGCCTAAATCCTGATGAAGTATGTTCCTTCGGCCTCTCCCCTGACAGAAGAGGCCAGGATTGTAAGTGGCTCGGAACTAATAGGGACTCGAGATATAACGTAAAAATATATTTGATTATTAAGATAAATCTGATAAAAATACACGCCTTAGATGAATTTTACCACAAGACTTTATCAAAATATTTATAAGAGTCTTTTACTTAATTTGTGATTATTATTTTATACGAACTGAACCCGGCAATGCTTTTCTATTGCTAGATTTAAGCGTATACTCATATATAGATTAAATTAAGACAATTAAAATATTGATTTAAATTATTGAATTAAGTTAACATTAGAAATTCACATCTACATGATTATTTTTTGTGTTTCGAATTACATACATTGCGAGGATATGCGGTGATAGGGCATTTTGACAAATAGGTAGTGAACATTGTTTTTCTGTCACTATCTTGCAGATGTCTCCTCGATCCTGTGCAAAAAAGACAACTGCCTGTCGGACCTTTTACGGAAAACAGACTAAATATTAAGCAAACAATTTCGCTGTTCCGTTTTCCGCACCTCAAAACTGAACCAATTCTTTTATTTTTTTAAACAGTATCACAATAAAATTTTCTGTATCGGTATGTTTTATGCGCTTTTCAAAATAAAATAAATAGCCATCATATTTTTATACCATGCGCCCGAAGACAGAAGATAAAACTGGACATTTTTACGGATTGTTGGATGGTTTAAATTTACATTGCCTTTCATATGCATATAATGATTACGATAATTGTATTATAATTTTTGTTATTAATGACATTTTGATAAACTTCAATATGTATTAATAATTGATGGCAGTTATTAACAGTATATTAAGTTTGCTCAAATATTGGTTAGTGTTATATAATATTATATACCCTTAGGGATTCAGATTTTAGACATTTCAACGGAAATAGAGAACATTTAAGTAGGGAAATATGGATATTTAGTCCTTCAGATATTTTATAACACTATCCACCCTGTCAATGTTCAAAATCCATATTTATTCGATCCTAATTTTTATTTTTTATTCGATTTACTAGATGCAAACAGTCAAAACATGATGCTGGTTTGATTCTACCCTATTTTTCAATAGGAAACGCATGAGAATCTAGTTAATTCAATCAACAATATCATGAGTTTTGTCCATAAAAAACCTGCTCAAAATGTTTAAATGTATTTTTTTAGTTTATTTTGTTAAAAGTATAAAATATTACGACTAAAAACAACTTCTTTATAAATTTAATTCACATATTTATATTAACGTTTCGCATTACGTAAAAGAAAACACAATTCTATTTTTTTAGTTTATTTTGTAAAAAGTATAAAATATTACGACTAAAAACAATATCTTTATAAATTTAATTCACATATTTATATTAACATTTCGCATTACGTAAAAGAAAACACAATTCTTTTGTAAATAATGGGGAGTGACCTCTTACAATAATTTGTCAATTTAATTTTTAGTTTTCAATATAAATTACAGAAAAAATAAACGATGATTTCTGACTGCCCTTTTTATTTCTTTTGTTTATTTCATTTGAAAACATTTCTTTATAAGTATATTTCATTCTGGATTGTGACATATACATAAAAAATAAAATAATAATGATGTTGTGCTGTAGTTATTTTTAATTTTGGAATTAAGATGTTACCACTTGTTATAGGTCGCGTACTTACGTAATAACACTATGATGTATCTTGTCTATGGATTTCAAGTAAACAATTATTTTTAAACAATTTTTTTTGACTAGATCCCTGAATATATATTTTAATTTATACACTTTATATACACGGTTTGTCAGGGCTATACCGCGAAACTTCTGAGGAACATTTTTCACAATGTGCTTTAAAAAATATCTTAATGAAGTTTACGGAAAACTACATTTTTTATTTTAAAAAAAAAATCGTGTTCAATCGAAGGATAAAGCATCCAAAGCTGTTGGTGATATTTTCGCAGTGTACAGTGAAGGTGCTATTGTTGTAAAATAATTTAGGAGAATACATTATTTACTAATCGAGGAGCCTAAATGGAAAACCGCTACTTTGCATTATCACTATTTATGGGAAGATATAAAACCAGTAGCCGCGAACAACTAGGTATTTCTTTCAAGTTCAAAGTGCACATTCAACTTAAAATGAATAGTCTTTTTGCTACCTGTTATACTACGCACAAGGTGCACATTGAACTTAAGAGAAATAGTATTTTTGCTGCTAGTTTAGTTGGTCTTCCCAAAAACAGTAATCATGCACAGAGGCGGTTTTGCATTTAACCCCCTCAATTTGTTGTATTTTTTTGTGTCCTCTTGTGTGACATTTGTGTCACATTGTGTTGCAATGTCTCAAAGTATTCTCAATTGTAAAAGAAATATCAAATATATGTTTAAACAATCGTTTTTCCTAGGTTAACAAAGCGCAAAATATCTACCAAATAGCACGTATAAATATATATTATTATTTTTTTAATATTTCGAATTCGCGTCCTTATTAGTTTCACGGCGAGTGAATCTCAAGTGAACTTTTTGGCAAGCAATATCGTTATGCCATCGTGTGTTTATGAGAAAATGTACTTTAATTGCATTGCAGAGTGTGTATCTAAGGTGCAACATTGATTTGAAATTAACTTTAGTATTTATTTTAGATTTTGTAAGCACTGAAATGGTTTGTAACAGAACTGTTAGGTACATGACGCTGTAAAGGATAAAGCCAAGGGGCCTAGGTAATTACAATCGAAACGAGATATCACAGAGCGGCCAAATTTTATCACAATGAATTCTGGATTGTGACATATAAACCTTAAGCACGAGGTATCTTGGCTGTTGGACGATAAAGCATCCCCTTTTCATTGTACCTAAGACTACAAATTAATATGACAGCTGTCAATTAGTTTGATAAACGTGAAATTTAGATGGTGGGTACAAAGATATTTGTTAGAAAATTTGTTCACATTTGAAATGTTCTGAGTTAGAATAAAATATGCATACAATTTAGAAAAAACGAATGCAATGTTTTTGAGTTACATGAGAGACAAGAGTTGTTACATGTTCAATTTGGGCAAGTGCTGTAAAATGAAAAATTAAAATAAACAGGATTTTTGACAAAATGGCCGTAGCAAGCCGTCTAGCTTTCCGATTCTGTCGCCAGGTGGCAGTAACATTGCCATGCGTGGAAAAATCGCTGTTTATTTTAATTTCACAGTACTTGCCCGAATTCAACATGTTACAATATGCCCAAATGTTTGCAGATAGGCTAGATTTCCTCCCTAGGAGATATTTAGATCTAAGTTTGCAACAAAGAGGAAAAACATTTTGAGAAGGGAATATGGAAGGAGCCCAGGTCATAAGCGGTTTACAGTTATGACATGTTATTAGCTGGTTTTAGTGTTTACACACTGTGTAACATTCATCATTCTGCCTATGTTTAAACATCTACATTTCCTCAACTTTCCGTCTACTGACTAATGACCGTACCAAGTAATGAGAAGGATATCAAATAATGACTATGCAGAATAATTATAATGAAAAAACGCAGTGTAAAATCACCTTATAAACAAACATTTCATGTTGATCTTCATAGAAATCAAACCCAGGACCTCATTCATGATAGGCTTAAGACTTTTCTCCACTAGATATCGTTTTTCAGGATTTTTGCCTGAGAGTACCCAACGATTCGAAAACACTCATCCTGGATTTTGGTTCAATTTCACACACAGGATTATATATTATGTATATATATGATATGATATATATATATATATATATATAAAAATCTGCCACCACCACATAAGACCACCATAAGTGCTACAATATAAAATTTTATTTTATGTTAATATTTATGTTTATTGTTATATTTATGTTCATGTTTATATGTTTATATGGTAGAATTGGCTCTGCACTTTATAGCCATTTTACTGGAATAAAAATTTAAATAAATAATATGAACAGAACAATGGATCAATCGATCGAAAGATGATTTTTTTTAAAAACCAGTTATTTTAAGTAAATGTGGGAAGCATAAAATTTTGTGGGTTTTCTAAAATAGAAAAGTAATTAGATTTATATTTGAAGCGCTAACTTTGTGGTAATTCATTGTAATAAAATAAACATAAAACCACTTTGTTTTTAACCACATGAGTCAAGTTTCGTATTCATTCCACTTCACACTTCCCATATTTACAAGAACAACATGACAAAATACTCGACTTGTTACCTCCATATGTTTCTATGTAATTTTTTATACATATATTTATTATTCAGTACAAGTGTCTTTTACAATGTAAAACATAATGAGTTAGTTAGATATATAAACAATTTAAATATAATATTAAAACATGGGTATAAAAAGAAATAGAAAAATAACCAAAAAACACAAAAGATATAAAAAAGTCGGTATATATGAATATAACATGAGTTATAACCAGATCCTTAGCATAAGTAGCTTTCGCAAATAATTCGTTAATCGTTACTATAGAACACCATAAAATATTTGTAACAAGATGATTTGAATTCACAGAGACTCGAGTTAAAAATGTCGATATGAGAGGTACAGTACATTCATTTCTTAGTCTGTGTATACGCGGTATAGGTGAGTAAAAAAGGTAGTTGGTTTGAGAAGGCTGACAGTAATATAGAGTATCCTGTCTAGTTCTACGTGTTGGTGTATTAATATTTATTAAATCCAGGAGTTTGCAACAATCGAATTTATAATAAAGGATTTTACACAAAAAATATAAGGCCAGTTATGGTCTGCGATTAGTGTAGGTATATTAAAAAAATATAATAAAAACATGTAGTTAATTTGTTCCATGGGAATATGGAGTTTGAAATTAATAAATCTTAAAAATTTTCGTTAGACTCATAATTTCGTTGGAATATTCAGTAATCACTGTTAAAATAAAATCAGATAGTATTCATTAGTTAATTATACCTTTATAAAGAAACTTGTGCTGCTTTGAAACTGGTCGACAAAAATAAAGTCGTTATAAACAAATTTGTTTAACATTTATTTGATTAGATTAGTAAGTACAATATTTAAATGTAGGTAGGTGTGTTAGATGCCGTTTTTAGCGGTTAAATTAATGTATTTGATTTACTTATTAATTTATTTAGGATAATTAATATAGCGCCATTTTTGTGAAAAATTAGAATTTTAGTTCCTTATTTTCAATTATTTAAATTTTTTATAATTTTTGTAGGAACTAGAGAACAACACTTTTGCAGCTACGGACGTTAAAAAATCTAGCCCCTATTGTACAAAAAAATGAATAAGAAGAGAAATAATTTTGTAGTTAAATTAATTAATATAATATGTACGTTAGCTGATAGCACCAAAAGCCTTGCAGCTACTTACTTATTTGGAGTAAAAATAAATTCCTTTCGAAATACATGACAAGAAACGTCAAGTTCCCTGAAGAGTTTCAGCGCCAACCGACGAGAATTCGGACAGATTTCAGTTTGCCAAAAAGTATTTTAGGTACTCAAAATAATGTATTCTCCAAAGGCTTCAAAATTTATATTGAGTTGCCAGAAACAGTAAAAGAACCGTACAATAACCTTTAGAATACATTTTGAGTATTTTATAGAAATGATGATTAAAGATTATAATTTAATAGTATAAATATAGTATTTTGAGTTAGTCCAAATGTTTTTTTTTTATTTACAGTTTTATCAAGTCCTTATGAACTGCATGACTGCAGTTCGTCGGTAGATGCTTATAGCTAAGATCATTTTTAATTATCTCTTTATAGGGAAATTGCACGTTTTTACAATTATAAATAAAAAAGCGTCTATGAAATACTGTCGGGTAAAAAAAATTTACTAGTAGCACAAAAAATATTTTTAAATTTATAGTCTTAAATTCCCGCGAAAATGCTTCATAGCATTGGCCACGCCCATAATACGTCACTATTCGGTCACATTTTGATAGTAGTTTGTAACCGTTTGAACAGACCGTCATATATTATTCTTCACGTCACGAATGTCAAGGCCAATCACCTTGCGTATTTTATAAAAAAATAATTGAAAAATATATGAATGATAACAATTATTTAGAATCTCCATATTGATTTTGCAATTCAATTAATTTTTAAAGTCCATTGATTGTCCATTGTTTTTATCGGTATTCGTAATATGTGATATTTCTCTATTCTATAACATGTCAAAAATCTTATTTCTTAAAAAAAATATATTTATAAAAATTATTTACAAGATAGAAAATTAAAAACAAAAATTATCTAAATATATAAAAAAAAATCAAATACAAAAAACTCAATACAGAAAATCTCGTTCCATAAGCCAGATCCTCAGCATACGTCTCTTTCTTGAGCCTGATAAATTGGTATGGTTTTTGATTAATGGGAGCAAGCTACAAATTTTAGGTATAGGAAAGTTCGATAATCTTTTCCCGTATTTATTAATTAATTTTGGGAGAACTAGTCCATCTGCACTAGTGGACCGAGGATTATATATATGCTCCAATTTATTTTTATATTCAGTAGACAAATACCGAATTTCACTACTAAGAGTGTTATTTATATTGACATTAGAACAGACATGAAGAGCATTTTAGAGAAAGGAATATGGAAATTTTTAGGGCTTACGACTTGTCAATTAACATTGAAGAAATATGGATGTTCAAACTTAGTCAAAATGGTGAATGTTACATAGTGAGTAAAGTGGCCAGACTCTTTTAACGCTTATCAGTTCATGGTTTACCTCTTCGTTCTAATTTTCAAAACACCCTCTTTATACCCACCCACGATTTCTCTTTCTTCTCTAACTGATATAGAGCTGCAGCTCAATAATAATAAAAAATAATATTTAGCTGATTTATATAGCGCCATTTTTGTGAAAAATTACCTCAAGGGCGCTTTAGAATTGTATCCCTAAACTTACATTCTAACTAAACTAAAGTGATATATTATATTTCCAAATTTAAAATTAAGAGTATGATAGTCTAAAGAAGTGGGATTTGAATGGAATGGGACTGTTGATGATTCGTAAGTTTGAAGGCAATTGGTTCTAGGCAGAGGGGCCGGCAGCGGCAAAAGCACGATCTCCAAATCTAGTGTTTGGGGAGCGCCGAATTTCGACAAGTTTTCCTCTTCCTGAATCAAAGCTGACCTTAGAGTAGATTTTCTTTGACATGTATTTTCCCTTAAACAAAGGTCCGATAGGTATTTTGGAGCCTTTTCATGAAGGCATTTGAATACTGTCCAGCAAAGCTTGTATTTTATTATCTCTGGGCAAAAAGCCAGTGCAAATCTCGAAGATGTTGTGAGATGTGAGAATATTTTTTAACTCCCGTAATAAGCCTTGCTGCTGCATTGAAAACAGATTGAAGTTTATTAGTTTGATATTTTGGGAGATTTGCATATATTCCATTACAGTAATCTAATCTTGTGGAATCATAGAAAATATCAACTTACAAAGATGTTACAACAGTATCTCTATTTAAATCACGTCTGAAAAAACACATCTTTTCTCTTCCTTAATCTATCCTTTCTTCTTTCCGCTTTATTCCTAACAGTATTGATTTAAGGTTATTAAGATACAAATATAGTTATTTGTATTTTTTTATACCTTTAGCATTTTATTATATTTTTTATTGAATACGTTTTGTTACTTGAATTACATAAATAAAACTTTTGTTTTATTGGTTGGTTGATTGGAAGAAATTGCCATTTGGCAATAAGCCCGCTAATGCAAAATTTACATTATGTACAAAAAATTCAATAAAAAATGAATAAATAACAGATCGTATTGATTTTCTAAAATGTTCCGTTGCGTTGTTTTTGCGTTGTGAATGTTAAAAATATTCAATTCATTTTTGAAGCATCAACTTTGTGGTTAAATCTATGTGTAATAACAACTTATTTTTAGTTTATATAACAACTTATTGGTTTCGGAGCTACACGCCACAGGTGTCAGTCTAGGGACTATGAAATATTCTAGAGTAAAAATATATTTTTAAATAAAAATTCATGTCTACTCAGTCGGCAAGCGAACCAGAGATCTCTTGCATGGCTCTCGAAAGCTCGATCATCTGAATATTATTACATGCATAAAAACATTAAAGTTTTATTTTATTATTCATAAGATAGATTGGCATGGTTTAGCTCGAAGTCTTATATGTTTATCGTGTTTATAAATATATTGTATATTCCGTATCATTTTTTTGTTTTTTTGCCCTTGTTTGTATTTGCTACATAGTTTTATATTCTTTTTATTCAGTTTCTTCATATTTGGTTGTAATGGGAAGTTCAGTGTTTTTTTAAAAAAAATAATATTTGTTAATGGAATATTAAACTAAGCCCATTAAAAAAAAACATATTTTTATATATCGTATTATCAGCGCTATGATTTTTTAAAGTTTTGTGTTTCTGAAATAACTCCGCGTGTGACGTCAGAGGTTGTTCTATGACAGTTCTTCCGATTGGTTCGTTTACGGTGACCAAACCGGATATCTTTCAAAGCTCTCATATCATTGGATGGTTCATATGAACCAGTGACGTCATTCAAAGTAGTGCGTTTTTATTAAAATATATATTATTTTTTTCGTACATTTTTAAGAAATTTTACCGTAAAATTTAATGCTCTAATTTTTACCGTGCGCAAGAAAACATTTTTGTACCCAATTTCCCGTAGGGCTTAAGTTCTTCATTGGCTTAGGCCGTATATTTAATAAATACATAATAAGTAGATGTAATAACATAATGACTATATGTTAATATAAACAGCTCCCCAGGGAGTTGAATCCAGTCCTTGTCTACAAAAATTTGTACAAACTCAAAATATTGTTGATAAATCCACCTGGTCCATGAAGAAGTATATAAATTTAAAAAATCTAATTTTCAGGCGTTGCCTAGTATGTGGGTGGAATAATTCAATTAGACGAATCTCACCCGCACAAATAAAGGTTTTAGCTTTTTAACTTCACAAACATCAACAGATGAAAGAATTGAAGGAATATAGATGTTCAAACATGGGCAGAATGGTGAATGTTACATTAAACCAGCCATTGACAGGTCATAAGCCCTGTAGATGCCTAGACTTCCATATTAGCTTTTCTTAGATGTTCTTCATCTCTGTTGTAATATGTTAAAAAAAAACTAGAACAAAATAAAATATCTGTCAAAGAAGGCAAATTGGATATGAAGCGAAAGACATAAATTTATCAACTAGAAAACTACATGTGACACGTGACAAGAATGGGTGTTGTTAACGATGTGTTCCTTACTTTATTTAAGATGGCAGCTTGTTCCACCGTATCCTTGTCAAGATGTATTTGATTTATCAGAACATGTACAGCGACAATGCGGCAGATTTCGGAAAGAGATAGCAATGAACAATGGTAATATTAGTCTATGAATCTTATTGGATTTAAGGGACCAAAAAGGCAAGGGACTATGGGTCACAAATTTCAAGAAACAAAAATAAAAAACGGTTTTTACAGCATTCATAAGACGACACACTAAGTAATCTGTTTGGGTAAAATTTATGCTTCGAGGAAACAACGAGGAACTTCAGTGTTACGGGAAATACGAGATTTTTTTTTCTTAAGACACAGTAAAACCCAGGATATAATTGAACGTAGTTATTAGTTATGCAGAAAGCAGCTAGTCCACAATAAAAATTTAAAAAAGAGATATTTGTGTTTTCGGGTGCAGATAGTTCAATTCTGTTCAGCTAAAAATAGCCAGATCGCTTTTATACAAAAAAAACTGTAATAATTACCTTTTAAAAAAATAGTTTCGATCACAAAAACCGCAATTTTTAATTAGCAGAAAACACCCACAGCATGAGAAAAATCCGACGGTACTTTAAAAATTATTGAAAGTGATCAAAAACATAATTAGATTCTTGTTTGCAGTAAAAAAAAAACTAACGTATTCATTGTTTATCACATGTCAAAGTTAAAAACATTCCAACTGTTGTGTAAATTTTATTGTTCACTCTTTTCAAATAGGTGCTATTATCTCGGTTTCACTTTTCTATGGCTGGCTGCTTTCTGCATAACTACGTTCAATTATACAGCGAAATTTCTCGAAAATGTGTGAAAAAAATAATAAAAATACGTTTTAATAAAAATGAACAATTTTAAAACGCCACAAGCTCTAAGCTGTTAAGAAAAGCCGATCAATTATGTGTTTAGATGTATTTCCGGTTTTCGGGAAGCTATGTTTGACGTTTTTTCTTACGTACGGGGTTCGCTTTTTAAATGTCAGGATTACACACTGACGCCAACTAGTTACGTCACGGGCCGAGCAATTTCTAAACTACAAACTTTAAAAATCATGGCGATGATAATAGTATACGTAAAAATAATAATAAAAAAAAATTGGCATAGTTTCATAGGTCATTAATACTAAAAATTTAAAAAAACCCACTGAAATTCCTCATTTACATTAGTACGTCAAAATGTACGTCAAATGTGACAAGTATTGGATTTAAGCCCATAGGGCTGTTATTACAATTAATAATTAGATTTTTCAAGACAAAGGCATTTCTGGGAAGAGAATTAGGAAATGTACGCATTTTCAGGGCTATGTAATTAGATGGTTTGTTTGAATCATATTTGGCATTGTAACACTCACTATTTAGCCTATATTTTGACATTCATTAAAGACTTTTTTAAAACTTTGTATACTTTTTCCAAAATCCGCACGCTCTGATGCACATCAACACGAAAGTTTGCAACTTTAAAAAAATAATTAAAAACGGAGCGCCCGATGTAATCAACTCCATCATGGTGGGGCGCTCGAGGTGGGCTGGCCATATAATTAGAATAGATGACGAAAACCCCATAAAACGCCTAACACTTTCTGTGCCACAAGAACGACGAAGACCAGGAAAGCCCAAAATGCGATGGATGGACTCCATCAGTGCTGATAGGACAATGTTGGAAGTAAGGAGCTGGAGAGGAAGGGCAGCAGAGCGGCAAGAGTGGAGGAGACTCCTGGACTCAGCCAAGGCCTTTGAGCTTATAATGATGAATGATTTCATTCAGATCAGGGCTGTCGAGCTAATGACCGTTCACCACCTTTGAAATAATTAAAAAGAGTTGATTTATATTTATATAAACTATACTTTATGTTAAATATATGACGAAAAAGATTTAAAGATTCAGAAAACGAGGAAGACCGGAAAAGACATGGCATGGCCTAATCCAACAAAAACTTAAAAATGGACATGTCAAACGGCAGAATTAAAAGATGTATGAATGTAGAGGAAGCAAGGTCTTAATGCAAATACAGACTGATATGGCATTATATGCTCTCTGTTCTATTTCTACGGGAAAACGGAGAGACGGTTTTTTACGTATTAAAAAAAAAAGGAAGTGGAAAAAGACATTTTAATTTCAACGGCTTGTGATTGATATGGCATTGAAATCGGCCTTGTTAATATCTTGAATGTGTTAAAACTACTTTCCAAATTAGCTGACGTATGGCGTGACAAGTATAAGTTAAGTAAGGGTAGAACTTACCCTTAATTCTCATTAGGGTAAGTTTCTAGCTTTGTAATTGTTACTTGTACGATAAAGTTTTTTGCTTTAATATTACAACTGTATCTAGGACCAAATGGTTTTATAACCAAAATTGTGTATCTGGTAAATAGACCGATATCTCAGTCGAGATGAAGGAAGTTATAAGGAATGTAAAAAATAGGCGTTTACAGAGTGCGCTTATGAACTGTCACTGGCTTAAAATTAAAAAAAAAAACTTTGTTTTTAACCATTTAATATTAATTTAATTACCGATAGTTTTCAGAGCTATACGTAATCATTTATCTTATATTATATCTAAAACCTTTGATTAAATTTATGTAGAAAAAACTAAAAGTAACTTTAATATTATAGGAAAAAAACACTTAAAGTCCCTAAATTATAATATTTTTTCTGAATTCGCAAACCATTTGACAGAAAATAATCATAATTTTCATTTAAGACACTGGGTTAAAATGAGACATGTAAAAAAAAACATTAAAATTACACAACATAGAAATTAAAAAAGCAATAAATAATAAAAAAAAATTCAAATAGCAATATTTACTATAGTCAACTTCATTCTAATTTTAATACAAATTCAAATTTATATTTATGCTTTTGAAAAAAATGTTGCTTTATAAATTATCTACATTTATATAATTACTAATGTAAAAATTTCAAATCTTATTTAAGTAAAAAAGCCTATTAATTTGCTCTTCACTCGCTAACACATCTTTTTTGGTTTGGCTGGTTTCCGAATTTTTATGCAAACTGTGATTGCTACAGAAATCCTTCCTGAATTCTGAAACCATTTTGAAGGAGAAATGATTTTAAATTTCTGAATTAAATATAAACTCGGATGGGGTTTCACTGAAGTAAACGTGACGTCACATTAAAACGAAAAGTCATCATTTAGGCAAAATAAATTACGTTTCACGAGTACGCATCCTTTAAAATTAATGGATCTTCTTCATTTCGATATAAATATACGTATATATGTAAATATTCTATATAAAATCTAAAGTGCTCTTTAGCACGATTTTGTGAAAAGTAAGCATATTACAAGAAAACATGATTAACACAGGTCAGCAATAAAAACCTCAAAATAGAATATGAATATATATATCTAAGATAAAACTGGGCAAAGAAAATCAAACGGCAGAACTGCCAAGAAGAATAGAAATAAGTTGGGCAGCTTTTGGAAAACTTACACATACTAGAAAATAAAGAGATTCCGATTTGTATGAAAAGGAAAATATATGAATAATGTATACTGCCAGTGACTACATACGCATTAGAATCTATGGCCCTTACAAAAAGTAAACGTAGAAAAGCTAAAATTTACACAGCGATCCATGGAAAGATCCATGCTTGGCATAAATCTAATAGATACAATAAAAAAATTGGAAATTAGGAACAGAACCAGATTAGCGGATATCATGGATCGCGTAGAAAGACTGAAGTGGCAATGGGAAAAACATATTATAATATTTTGTTTATTCTTTCTATAATGTTATATACGAGTATACTGTCCTTCAATGGCTACTGGGCTTGATAAATAAATAAAAATGTGTACGTAGGTATTACGTAAAAAATAATATTTATCAAATTTAAACATGTTTTTAAAAAAAATCAATAATATTTTCAACTAACCCGACTCAAATTATAAATTAAATTAATAAGCTTTTCATATAAATGATGTAAAAAAAATCCGGATGCAATAACCTTAATTAGCTTTAAAATCATACTATATGTACAAGCTATTTCAGAATTTAGTTTGGAGAAAACTATTCTCCTAGGATGTGTCGAAGGGACAAGGTCGCGTGGACGTCAACCGACAAGAAGGAGCGATACAGTCACTGAGTTATCAGAATCATCACCGACGAATGTCTATAGAAGAGCACAAGACCGTTCCAGATGGAGGGAGACTGTCCACAGACGAGCCATGCCTGGAGTCAGGCGTAATCACCATCCTCAGACATGAGGCACGGATTGAAGAGGAGGATTTCAGAACACGTGTTCATTTTAAACCTAGTGAAGTTTTCTAATAATTTTCTAGACTACTTCTTAATTTAGCACGGTAAATTAATAACATTATTTTTCATTCATAATAATTGTTTATCGTTATTTTGTAAATTTGTGTATATATTATGATAGTATTAAGTATCATTCTACTTTTCTATTGCCACAACTCTTTTGTATTACGTCACTTTACGAAAGTTTATATATATAATATGTTAAGACTATGTTAAGATTATTATTGTAATAATGATGATATTAGATATGAACAAAAGTCAAAGACCTAAAATTGTTAAGGATTCATTCTTTATTTTTATTACTGTAAGACGCTTGTGTACGTAATATGTTAGATGAATTGGTGACATTTGTGTTATGTTCGACATTTCATATTGTAAACCTGTTCTGTAAATAATATGATGTTATTTATGCTCAATTTGTAGCACTATTCACAAACTTATCCATTGTACTGGTTTGCATTTTATGTTATTAATTTTTTATCATTACTGTTGATCGTGTAACTCTATCCCTTTTTTCTTGAGAGCTTTTATTTATTTTCCTTATAGTTTTAGGTCGGGTATCGTTAATGAATAATATTTGATTGTTTGGAAAAAAAATATAGTGATAGGATAGATAAAAAAATCTATGTATGAGTCGGGACAAGTTCACAGGCATGAGTCGTATGTAACTGCGTCACTTTATTTATTTATTTATTTATGTATTTCACAGTTTTAAAATGTACAGAGTTTCTTTGTTTCAGGTCCCGACTAGCTAGGAAATTCCTGTGTTTAGGAAAGACCTTATTTTTTACATGCGTTTTTTTTATTTCATAAAATGATGCTTAATAAATTCAAAGAATAATAATAACATTAGAAAAAATCAATATAAATAAAAATTAGAAAACATGCAGGTAATAATAATAAAAATTGAATCATAAAAACAAATTAGAAAATATGCCATTAATAGTAAGGAAATGAGACATAATTATTATACATTACAAAACATACCGATAATAATAAAAATTGAAGCATAAATACACATTATTGAATATAACATTAGTAATAAATAAATTAAACAAAAATATAAATTGGAAAATATATCGTTGAGAATGGCCCTCAAAATTAAATATTTGGGTAAATCATAAGAACGCAAATATTTCTTTTTCTAAAAAAAAAAAAAATAA
Organism: Micrasema longulum; assembly: GCF_059751315.1. Classification (NCBI taxonomy): domain Eukaryota; kingdom Metazoa; phylum Arthropoda; class Insecta; order Trichoptera; family Brachycentridae; genus Micrasema; species Micrasema longulum. The sequence continues at coordinate 258,780 of NW_028278957.1, forward strand.
TTAAAAAATGAAGAACAAAAATGAATTATACGAAATACCATTATAATTTTAAAATTAACGATACGTGTAAATACTAGTATTAATAATAAAAATAAAACATATGTAAATGAATAAACATAAAAAGTAAAAATAAAATATACTTTGAACGGAGTCTTTATTTTTAATAAACACATGTACCATGTCATTAAAAATAAACATTAAGTGGATATATAAACATTTTAATCTTTTAAGAAATAAAAAAGTGCAGTCAGGAATACAATACATTAAAGAAAGAAGTAAAATTTTTATTCATAATTATTTTTTATGTAGCACTCGTTGAAAACACTACATTTTTTTTATAATTTATATTTTATGCAGAAAATATTACTAAACAAAAAAAACACATCATTGTAAGACGTCACTTCGCTTTATTTACACAAGAATGAATTTTTATTTTACATAATGGGAAACGTTAATACTAATAAATATATAAATATATATACACCGCAAGACAAATAAATTTACGAGTTCTCAAAAAAACTAAAATTGACATATAATGAATTATTCTTGATATTTAATTAGTTTTTTTATATTGTTTGACATATGTGATGACTACTCGTTATTTCAAGGTTAAAAATAAAAAATCTTACTCATGAATTGTACTTAGAAATTGCCATTATATATCAGGTATCAGATTACCCGAACCTTAGAGACCCATAACGGTTCATTTATGGTCGAGTGTTTGTGATGGAATAATAAAAGACATGTTATTTTTTAATTCATATTTAAGAAGTAGGTTCTTATCGCTTTATTTTAAATTAAAGTATTTTACATTTAAACATATTTATAACATTTAAAAATATTTAGTACTTAGTGAATTCACCTTTATTTTTTATAACATGTAAAATTCTATTATTTAGAGAAGCGTAAAGCGAATCTAAAATTTCTGATGTTATTTCTTCTTCCCAAACTTGAATTAAGTTTTTTTTTAATTCCTCAATGTTTTTTGATTTTTTTTCCCGACTTTTTTTTTCATAATCGCCCATAAATTTTCTATCGGGTTCAAATCAGGGCTATTCCCGGGCCACGTCAACGATTTTAAGCCAATTTTCTCCTTGAATTCATTGATCTATAAAAAAAACAATAAATTATTTATCATGTGGTCACAAAATGCATTTAAAAATATATATATTTGTACTCACAGTGCGGGCTCTATGGCACGGCGCAGAATCGTCCTGAAAAATTGGGTCCGCGGTATACTGCGTAATGTCCTCGATTGTTGGAATAATATGTTTTTTTAACACTTTTTTGTACTGAATGGCATTCATCGTACCCTGTACAAAATTTAGAGGTCCTAAACCGTATGCTGTCATGCACCCCCAAATCATCACGTAGGGTGAATGTTTAACGGTTCGAGTGACGCACGACGGATGATATCTTTCCCCACGTTTTCGTCGAACTATCTTTCTGCCGTCTGGACCAAAAAGGTTGAATTTTGATTCATCAGAGAAAACAACATTTTGCCAATCCTCCAAGGTCCAATTCTGGTGCTCTTTCGCCCAATCCAGTCTAGCCTTCTTCATTTTGTCCGTGAGTAATGGTTTCTTTGCGGGACTCCGTGCTTGGAAACCATGCTCCAACAGCCGCCTGGACACTGTTTTTACTGAAAATGTTGATGTGCTGGTAGACTGCACCTCTGCGTGTATTTCAGGTGCCGTTAAAAATCGATCGCGCATAACAATTTTTTTTATTAAGCGATCATCTCGGGCAGATGTCACGCGCCCCCGTCCGCTTCCTTTTTTCCGTTCTATGGATCCAGTTTCTTGGATTTTTTAAAATAAAAACCTCACTGCACCTTCTGAATACCCAACTCGACGAGATATTTCACAATTAGATATGTTTTCTTGCGACAATGTGATTATTTTGGATTTTATCGCAATCGACATTTGCTTTGCACTTTCCATGATTGTTGTGTTATGTTCACTCAAACGCGGGTAAAACAAGACTGTTGAGACATTTTAAAATGTAAATATTGTAGAAAGGTGACACATAGTGTCTTTAATTTATTAAACAAAAGAAAGAGGTATCGATAAAGGATTTCTTAGAAAAAGGGTTCAGTAAAGTCAAGGGGCGCGGTAGCAGGTAAACTCGTAATTTTTTTTGTCTTGCGGTGTATATATATTATTACGAGCATTTTGTAGCGCTGTGAACGCTAAGATCACGCGGTACTAGCTATCGTGCTGGCAGCGCCCCCAAGTGGCGACGAAGGGAAGTCACGAAGAAGGTCACGTGGTAGACGCACGGACCGGTAGCGTTGTGAATATATGATTGCGCATCAAAAAGAAATACAGTTGAAATTGTTCCATATAATAATATTTTTATTTTAATAAAATACTCATTAATACCTCTAACAATATCTATATTTCAAAAATGTAATTTGTTGTAATATTACATAAAATACTTTAAAAAATACTATACTAAAAAAAACGGAATGTTTATTGGTTTAAAGGAAGATGCAGTTGCAATATATTACCGAAAATATTCTCAAATGACCTGACATGTTCTTAATTTTTTTTTCTTTTTGTATATTCTTTACATACAGGTATTTTCCTTTGTAAAAAAATACTATGAATTTATTTTATTTATATTTTTTGGAATGTGGCGTTCTATTCTTTCTGCCTACTTTGACGAAGATAACAAATAGTTTGTAAAAAATAGTTTGTTTGTTAAAAAAATACTATACTAAAAAAAGCGGAATATATATTGGTTTAAAGGAAGATGCAGTTGCAATATATTACCGAAAATATTCTCAAATGACCTGACATGTTCTTAATTTTTTTTTCTTTTTGTATATTCTTTACATACAGGTATTTTCCTTTGTAAAAAAATACTAAGAATTATTTTATTTAAATTTTTTGAAATGTGGCGTTCTATTCTTTCTGCCTACTTTGACGAAGATAACAAATAGTTTGTTATGTTTTATTCTGTTTGTTTCAAATATTTCACACAAATTTTGTAACACTATACGAGATAAGTTGTTATAAATAATGTGAAGTGATTTATGTTTTCATTTTCCCTCGAACCATATTTTACCCCTTACCTTTAAAATTAACGGCGAAACATTTGTAATTCGTATCTTAAGTCGAATGTGCACGACATTTTGAAATATTTTTCAAATTTAAGTTTTACACAAAAACATATTTGTTTTATAAGCATTTTTTTGTGTTTGATCAGATTAAAAATAGAGTTATGTGTGTGAAATAAAACCAAGTGGATACTCTCAGGTTAAAATCCCGAAAAGAAAATCGAGTGGAGATCGGTCCGCTTAGTAGAGATTTGCGGAGCGGATTTGCCTACAATGTTTAAGGTCCCGGGTTCGATTTCTGGCAGGGTCTACAAAAAAATATTGATTTGAAAGGTGGTTTTATTTGACAATAGTTTAATGGTGCATTTTAAAGCTGCATTTGTTTTGCGATAATGCATCAACAAATGTAGAATATCTTGGGAGTCTCATCATCGCGAGAGGCTGGGTTGTTCTGGGACGAAGCAAAGGAGCTGGCGCAGGATGTTGACTAGAGATGACTAGTAAAGGACATATCCTCACTTAATAATAACTTGTAAAACTAGTAATCCTTACCAATTGGTCAAAAATGATATTTTAGCGTTTTTCTGACTGCGCACACTTGAGTTTAAAAATATGCATGCGTGAAAAACTTATTTATCGGTAAAGTGTTGAATTATTTGGAAAAAAATGCATACGATTTGCTACTGAAGATAAAATTGTTTGAGGTAAAACCGCCACTACCGGCGACGC